>NC_051281.1:29634444-29761944 GCF_015220745.1 Sebastes umbrosus | reverse complement strand
CATAGAAGTGGTGTACATCATCTGAAAGCTGGAACCTGAAGATTAATTTGAGATGCAGCTCAGCACTGTGTGTCAAGTTTTTCTAGTCATTAATCGGAAAATGAGCGAATGAATTAAAATCAACTGTGAAAGTGTTTAAGAGCGTAGAACATGATGATATAAGTTTGTGATGGTTATCCCCATGCTGACTTATGTCTTAGATTGTTGCAGCAATTTTTGGGTTGAAACCATTTGTTACCCAAATTTGGTGCTAAATTTAACCACTTGAGAATTGATAAAAAATGATCAATAATCTCTCAAAAATACCACATTAAGACAACAAGACCTTGAGGAACATCATAGAAGAAGCCATGACGTGATTTGGGATCAAAAACTTTTGACATTTGGATATTTCTGCAAGAATTGTATTTTTCGGTGATTGGATGGCGAGCACTTCCGCCCTGAAAACTGCTCAGAATTATTATCAATCTAGCTAGGGAAGAGGCTGTGATTATCCTAGAGGTCACCACAGTTCATTTTATAAAGTGAGCTCAAGTTTAAAAAAAAAAAATGTCTCCTATGGGGACTAACATCATCACACATGAATGTTTATATTATGTTTATTTTTGTTTATAGCTTATTTTGTATATTGTATATTCTTAGAATTTCAATTTTTTTTTAATTCTTATTTTATTCTAACGTTTTTATCTATTCTTTTGTTATTATACTGTTTGACTTGCACTAACATAACCAAAGCAAATTCCTAGTGTAAATCTCTTACACCTGGCAATAAACACAATTCTGATTCTGATTCTGAATACAGTTGGGCTCATTGGATCCACAAGAGTCTCAGCTTTACAGTGATACTCAATTTATGTATTTCCAAGACTGTTTAGGGACCCTAGTAACCAGAAATATTCAAATACACAATTTTAGTATAGGCAAAAATATTATCATAAAGTGGGCATGTCTGTAAAGGGGAGACTCGTGGATACCCATAGAACCCATTAATTTCATTCATCTCGAGGTTAGAGGGGTGGTACCGATGGATTCTGTAGGTTTTCTAGTTTCCTATGATACCAGTATCTTCACTCTAACTTAAAAACTGAGCCTACAACAATCTATACTAGACAGAATAGCCCCCCCCCCCCCCGTGGGCCGTCGGAGTGTTAAGGGGTCTGTAAAGGGTTAATTTTCTGATATCAAATCCAAACTTAAGTCAACTTAAAAAAAACAAACATGTTTTTCCTTGTTATCTAGTAAAGCTTGGTAAGAACCCCCACATGACTACAGGAAATGTACGGCCTCCAACCTATTTTGCCCTCTACTGACTTGGATCGCTCCACTTTGGACAACCACACAAAATCTGAATCACTAGCAGCAGCAGCAGCAGCAGCAGCAGCAGCAGCAGCAGCGCTGACACGCCGAGAAGGGCAACAGGCTCCTCGCACAGCGCAAACAGCATCCTCTACTCAGTCGACATCTCCCTCATCAAATAGACTCTCGGCATTCAATCACTCCGTGCGTTCAGGCAAGGTATTAGGATCCTGGACGGATGAGGAGGAGGAGGAGGAGGAGGAGGAGAAAAAGGGCCTCGAGAGAAGAGTTATGGAGAAGTTTTATCGTTCATCACAAGGGAGGCACAGTGTTGCCTTGAACATGGACAGAGACTAAAGACGCTATGATCTGCCTGCAAAAATGCCCCCAGGGACGGAGGATCCATCAATTCAGCCGTCCCTGACACTCCCCGGAGAAAATGATAGACTTGAAATGACAAAGCGAGGATATAATGCTATTCATCACAGTAAATAAAGTAAAGAGTAAATAAAACACATACACAGAGTATCATGAAGCCTAAATATGCTTGAAGTATAAAGTTACAACATGAAAATGAAACGTATTTACTAGTAGTGTATTAAGCATCGTGTACACAGAGCTTTGACATTTTGGGAAATCTCTCTTATTTGAATTCTTGCCAAGAGTTGCAGATTTGTGTTAATGTGTTAATTAATGAGCTTTAGCCTCTTAAAAATCCTACAATATCATATGAAACGAGAAAACAGGAGGAATCCGTTGGTACCAACTACATTACTGTACGTCATGCTAGCTTGTTGCAAAATAATGCTGCAAAGTGATGGTAAACTTTGGCGACGAAAAAGTGCCATTTTCTAAGGGGTCCCTTGATCTCTGACCTCCAGATATGTGAATGTAAATGGGTTCTATGGGTACCCACGAGTCTCCCCTTTACAGACATGCTCACTTTATGATAATCACATGCAGTTTTTCCGAATGCAGTATAAATGTGTTATTTTCGCCTGTACTAAAATGGTTTGTTTGAATATTTCTGCATACTGGGGTCCCTAAACAGTCTTGAATTACATAAATTGGGTATGACTGTAAAGCTGAGACTCTTGTGGATCCAATGAGCCCAACTGTATTCATGTGTGATGATGTTAGTCCCCATAGTAGCCATTTCATTGAGACCATCTTTTGAAACTTGACCTCACTGTATAAAATGACCTGTGGTGACCTCTAGGATAATCATAGCCTCATGAAACTTTACAGCCACAAACTAGAGACCTAGAGCATTCAGAGGATGAATGGATCAAACTAGAGACCCAGAGCATTCAGAGGATGGATGGATCAAACTAGAGACCTAGAGCATTCAGAGGATGGATGGCTTTCCTAGCTAGATTGACAATAAGGGGGTTTCTGAGCATTTTACACAACAGAAGTGCTCGCCATCCAATCGCTGAAAAATGCCAATTCTTGCAGAAATCTCCAAATGTCAAAAAGTTTTTGATACCAAATCACAGCATGGCTTTTTCTATGGTGTTCCTCAAGGCCTTGGTGTCTTAATGTGGTATTTTGGAGGGATTATTGATAATTTCTATCAATTCTCGAATGGTAAACCTTTTTTTAAAAATTAGCACCAAATCTGTGTAACAAATAGTATCAACCTATAAATTGCTTATGAGACATAATAGAGCATGGGAATGGTCATCACAAACTTATATCCTCAAGTTCTACGCTCTTATACACTTCCACAATATATTTTAATTAATTATGATTAATGACTAGAACAACTTGAAACACAGTACTAAACTGCATCTCAAATTAATCTTCAGGTTCCCAGCTTTCAGATGATGTACACCACTTCTATGTGACATCTACTGTTGACCTACTATCTCCCCCTGAGCATCCTCGGTCCCTCTAAAAAAAAGGGAGGTGGAATGGTTAGAGGGGCTGATGAGCCATGCTAGCTATTTCATCCTGTTTCCAGTCTTTACACAAAGCTAAGCTAACTGGCCGCTGGCTGTAGCTTCACATTTAGCATACAGACGCGAGCGTGGCATCAATCTTCTCGTCTAACTCTCCGCAAGAAAGTGAATAAACATAATTTTGAAAAGTTAAATGTATTCCTTTAATATTTGTCTGTGAAATAAGAGACAGAGAACAACAAATGTGGTCGCCAGTTACGACTGGATATCAACTGGAACTGTCTGCAGCTGCACTTTGTAAGGTTTATAACTGAACTAAGTTTGGGGGTAAATTACCTTGCGATCTTGTCACTGCAGGACATGGTGAGTAGCCTCTCCCCCTGCAGCACCCCGTCCCAGGTCTGGATGGTGTTGCTGGACCTCACAGGGATGGTGCCCTCCCCTGACTCAATTTTGGTCCTCAACTGGCCCCGTGCTTTCCGGTTGGGATGTCTGTCTCCTTGGTCTGAGTTAGACAGCACGGAAGAGAGTATTTAAAAAAAAAAAAAGAGAGCTACAAATGTAAAACTGTAGAAGAAACCACAGACTAGCTGGGAAATCAATGAGCAAGAATCTCCTCAACATACGAAAAGAAAAAAAAGTGCTCCAAGAAAAGACGGATGGAAAAATGTCTCCCACAAAAGCATGACCTATTATTTATTATTATGTTATCAATGTTTTCTGCTGTTCCACCAGCAGGCGCCATCTATTCACTGACTAATTGAATGTGGCTGTTTTCTATTCAGTCTGCCATGTGCAACGGAAAACACTTTGACAAGAGTAAGAGGGAGGTTAATCAGACCGGCAGTGTGGGTGGGCCGGGCGGGGGGGGGAGAGACTGATAGAGACAGACAGCGAATGACAAAAAGCTCTAATTACTACAGCCTTGTTTAAATGTGCCTGTAATGCGTATTTGGAGTCAAATTCTAATTAAATGAAACCGAGCATAAGAGGAAAAACCTACAAATTTAATTAAATAAAATACACTGTTGCTGAATTCTGAATTAAGACCAAATTAAAAACACGTCGACTGAGCTGAGGAGGAGAGACGAGGCCGGTGCGGGGCAGCGAGCGGATGCTCTGGGATCGTTCTGTAGTAGGGACGTTAATAATTAACCGTTTAACCGACATTGAGAATTTTTACCGATTAATGCTATTGGTTAAAGCAGAGGTCAGCAACCTGCGGCTCCGGAGCCACATGCGGCTCTTCAGCCCCTCTCCAGTGGCTCCCTGTGGATTTATAAAAATGGAAATGAATAACTGTTTTATCGTTTAGATTTTTATTTTTATTTATCATTTTTGTAGGTCTATGGTACGACGGTACGACGGAGTATTAGGGCCACATTTAGGGAAAAAAATAAATCTGAGATTTCGAGAATAAAGTCATAATATTACAAGAATAAAGTCGTAATATTACAAGAATAAAGTCGTAATTTTAAGGGCTATTTTCTTTTTTTCTCGTAAAGTTATGCCTTTTTTCTCGTAATATTACGACTTTATTCTGGAAATCTCAGATTTTTTCCCTCAATGTGGCCCTAATACTCCGTAGTACATTATCTCTTTGGCCCTCACTGCATTAGACTTATATACTATATACTTAGACTATAAACTGTGTTACCTTCATCACAATGCTCAAATGTTTTGTTGCTCCAGACAGATTTTTTCTTTTTTTTTTGTGCCTAAACTGGCTCTTTGATAGTAAAGGTTGCTGACCCCTTGGTTAAACGGTTAAAATAAAAATAAAAAAATAGCTAAAAAGCTGAGCAAAACTCAGAGGAGCGGCTTGTTACTTAAAGGAGAATAGCTGGTCCACCTTAACAGCCCACTTTAAGAGAGTCTGAGTCGGTGTCTCAGGATACAGGAGCTTGGCTCGGGTCTGAGGAGTTGTAGCATTTAATCACCAACAAATAAACTGTACACACACTGCGCTGCTACGTTCACAGCTACAACTCCACCAACAACCCCACACTCACCGCCGCCACACACACGCGTCCCGGCAGACAATCGTTACGCCGCGCTGACAGACCGTATGTGTGTGACTACGACGAGCACGAAGCCACCGGCAACGCTACAGCTGTGAACGCAGCACAAACACACTCGGACACTCACTATCGTACGCCGGGCAGACACACAGCTGACAACCTCGCAGCTTAACTAAATGGTGCGATGGAGACTTACTGGGACAATACACGCAGCGTCGTGGCTGCTACAGTAACTCTCCCAGACGGGTGAACTGGGGACTCAGTTGTCTGTTGTGTTCAGACACTGCAGCTGGGGATAAATGATGGATTTAACTTGTCCGTGCATTGTCTTTGCGTTGCAGCTGAGCGGCTTGTTTGGCACTAAAAATAGCACCCTAATGTTGTCTGTTAATGGTTAATAATCCGTTAACGAGGGTCGGTTATTGATTAGAAAAAAAATTCAAAATTAGCATCCCTGCTCTGTACCTTCAACTCCGGCCTCGTGTGGAGAGAAGATCCTGGCGTCCCCGCAGGGCGAGGTGCTGATGTAGAGGTGGAACTGAACGTGTTCCTTTAACCTGTAGCCCCCCTTCTCACACTGCTCGAATACCGACTTCTGGTGGTCCTCCTTGCTGTGGTTGTGACGAAGATTTAATAGGCAGGTTTAATGCGGGGCTAACAAACTGCATCACAGCTCATTTAACTGGACTTCAAATGGATGGAATTAGATACAGCAAGTCTAAATACATGTAATTCGATTATCAACACAAGTAACCTCCCGACACTACAGATTGAACAAATTTGACACCGTTCACTGACCTGAGGAATAACTCCAGCTGAGTGTAGAGGTACCTGATGAGCGAGCGCCGGGCGATTATCTCAGCGTGGCAGTCGTTGAGTGCCAGGCCGCGGTCGCTCATGTACTCACCGTTGATGCATTTGGTTCCCGTGGACACACAAATTACCTGTGCTTCCTTCACGTCTGACCCTGTTGGGGGTAGAGGGAGCAAAGACGTATTAGTCAACAGACACACGCTCTTAGAGTACATGCTGTACATATACCACTGGTCCAAATTGTGTTTTAATGACCTCGATAGCACAGAGGAACCTTGCACTGACGACCTTGCAGCTGGATTCTCAGGAGATCATGCGGCATCACATGTCACATGAAAATCCATCTCGTCAGGCTTCAATTAATGCATTTGTGTCCAGCTCGCCAGACAACGGACCAATCAGAGTCCTGTGAGGAGCTACCACAGCTACGGACGTGGCTTAGGTGTGTGACGCTTCGTCCACACTGGGAACGTCAGGAGCGCGTGGCGGCTGCGTCACGTGATTCATGCGTCCACACCAGCTGCGTTTCTGCTGCTGCTCTCAGCCCTTTCTTTCAACATAGAGTTTGACTTTCATAATGGCCAGTTCATTTCATTATAAATGTCATTTATACTTATTTTGGACAGAGAAAGGTTAAGAAACGTGTGTTTTTTTTAAATTTGTAAGTAATAGTAATAATCCACCATTAAAACCCCGTACTATATTCATTCATGGAGCTCTGCAAGTCACTGCATGTTCCACAGCACTGTCCTGCACATATTTCAGAATAAAAGCCTCGTGTTAACAAATGAAGGAATTCTGTCCACAGAAAAAATGCTTTGTGGCTTTTATTTTGAAATGAAAGCAGGAAGTGTTGATTTAAAAATAAGTATTTACTTTTTTTTCATCTCTGTAACTTTTTCTACAGATAAAGACATGTAAACTGTAGTAATATAGCTGATATGATGTTAATATACAGTCAAAAGATCACTTTCACTGTCGGTTGTTGCTGTGAACCGCGTGGCTCGTGTCAAAAATAGGCGAGACCTTGAATCTCTAGAAGAGACGCAGCTGACATGACAGATTTGCATCTAGCCGGGTCTCCGTAAAATCGGGTGTTTAAGCTGTTCTGAAGCCAAACGGGTGTTTGAGTGCGGCCATTTTCTCTTCTTTTTTGATGTGGCTGCTCTAACCTGTTAACATGGACGCCAAAATAAAAAACAACAGGTAACGCAGTCGCCACACGCCCAAATGTTGTTTCCTATCCTCCCTTTAATAGGCCACTCACTTTCTAAGGAAACATCATCAGACTGAGCAAATTTCTCCTGAACTGTGAATATTGTCAACTTTTTCTTTATGAGCCTTGCGACCTGAATGTTCCTTTGGGTAAAAACTTGCGAATTGACTGTGCCATGTTCTGTAAGCACCAAAGCACCAACCATCTCTTCCCCCCGAATCTACCTGTTGTCATGACGACTCCTGCTAGGACTTTCCGTCGTGCATGGGGGGAGGTGAAGTTTTCTGTCAGCTCACTGAACTTATCCACCACCAGGCGAGAGACTGCATCAGCCAGAACCTGGAATCACACACACACACACACACACACACACACACGCACACACGCACAGACACAACAAGAAGACACACACACACACAGCCACACAAACGTGAGCTTGTGTCAGATATGTCAGTTTACAAAGCGCGTCTGATGTTATCTTCCCCTAGAGCACCATGTACCTGTCACAGTGTTTGCATTCAGCTCCAAACAAGCGTCAGAGCGTTGAAACGGCAACAAGTAAAAACTGGGTTGACCCCCTGAGGTATGCCGATCCCTCTTTCAAGCAACGCCGTTTGAGTCTTGCATGACAGTTCTAATTAACCATCTCCCTTCTGACAGAGAAGCAAAAAACAAACAAGTAAACCTGATCCACGAACGTGAACAAAGTGTTCGGCGACAAGGTTTAAAACTCCAGTCTAAAACTCGAGTGAACTTTACACATCTTTTGTTCTTGGGACAGCCACCTCCTCTTGCTCTGGCTCTATATCCAGATCGCTAATGTGATGGAAAATGACGACAACTCAAGAGGAGAGATGACGGCTGGATGACCACAAATTAAAGAGATTAGTCCAATATTACTTCCCTGATACTTCGGAGTCACCCACTCGTAGCCGGATCATTTGACTTTCGAATGCCAAGGTCGTCTATGGCATAGGAGGGACTGTTAATCTCGAAGGGGTACAAAAAAAATGGAAGCACCAATTAGGGCTGGGCAATATATCAATATTATATTGATATCGTGATATGAGACTAGATCATATTAGATTTTGGATATCGTAATATCGCATAAGTGTTGTCTTTTCCTGGTTTTAAAGACTGCTTTACAGTTAAGTGATGTAATTTTTATGAATATACCAGACTGTTCTAATATTTATCATAACCAACTTAGTCATTATATCCACATTACTGATGATTATTTATCAAGGGTACACCCTGGACAGGTCGCCAGACTATCACAGGTCTAAGACATAAAGAAAGAAAACCATTGATGCTCGCATATGGGCAATTTAGAGTCAACAATGAACCTAACCTGCATGTCTTTGGACTGTGGGGGGAAACCTGAGAACCCGGAGAAATCCCACGCTAACACGGGGAGAACATGTAAACTCCACACAGAAGAGCCCCAAGTCGGGTGCAGCCCTCACTGTGTAAATATTTCTAAATATTTTGTAAAAGCAACAATGGTCATCCCTACAATATTGATATTGAGGTATTTGGTCAAAAACATTGTGGTATTTGGTTTTCTCCATATCGCCCAGCCCTAGCAGCGATCACTCGGACACAAAACACATACTATGTCCAAAACATGTTTCCTTTCAGGAGTGAGCAAAAGAACACTATTTTCCCTCCTTACGTGCCTAAATAAGTTCTTGATGACTTTTATGGTTTGAGCTTCAACAAAACCAGCTCGTACTATAAAATACTAAACTAAAGTTAACATGTTTTTTTGCAACAGCAGTGGACTCCAACCATTTGTCCCCATTAGTTCTTTGCCAGATGGAAACAGGCTGCAGGAATTAAATACCAAGCGACAGAGAATTAATAGAGCAATTAGTGGGGGCGCTATCGTTAAAATGGGGTTCTTGTCGAATAAATCAGTTGACAAGTAGAGAGAGTGAGTAAAGAGAAAAAAAAAGGACTGTTGACTGTGTGTTGTGCTGATTAGCTTTGCTGACTGTGTTATCTCTCTCTACACACTGGCGCGGCTCTGACTGTCACCTCTACAGTGGCATCAAAAGCAACCACCTTACCCTTAGTCCCTGCACATCTGATGTGAATGGGGTTTTAATGATAACCTACTAGAACAGACTAGGTTAAACAACAATGCTTTCTTGTTTAGTTTGGCCACATCTTTTGTCAAATCTCTCAGGAGTAACTGATCAAATTATACTATGATGATATAATCTAAATCAGCCTTTCATTTTGGAATACACTCATTAGGAAGAGGGTTGTAATTAGGGAATGCACCGATACCACTTATTTTCAGACCGAGTACAAGTACTTACATTTGGGTACTCGCCGATATCGAGTACCGATACAAGTACTTCTCTGTGTCAAAAGACCCTGGTTAACAGCCAGCTGGAGGGTGTGAGCGACACACGGCAGGCTCGGGGCGAAGGTGGCCCGCGGCCGCAGCTTTACGGCGTTCCCCGTCCGGATCTCGCCACATTGTGGACAAAGGGCTCGCTGCGCCCTCTCTCCCCGCCAAGGAGGGCCCCCTGCTCCCGGTGCGACTGTCGAACGGGGCGGACTGTCCTCAGTGCGTCCGAACCGCGTCGTGCCGCCAGATCGGGGGTCGGCCCACGTAAAAGGCCCCAGGGGTCTGCGGTGATGTCGACAACCCTCCCGACCCGTCTTGAAACACGGACCAAGGAGTCTAACACATGCGCGATTCAGAGGGTGCAAGCAAAACCCCGTGGCGCAATGAAAGTGAGGGCTGGTGCGCGCCTGCTGAGGTGAGATCCCGGCACAGCGGGGTTGGGCGCACCACCGTAAAGATGTATCGGTGCCGTTGTATCGGAGCCGTTTTGCGAGTACGAGTACATGAGCACAGTATTGGATCCGATACCCGATACTGGTATCGTTATCGGTGCATCCCTAAAAAGAAAGCATGGGGCTGATGCCTTGTGTGGTTGAAATACATTAAATGCTTGAGTTTCTGTTATTATCTGATGAGATTCTCTACAAGTATGGTAATCTATATAGAAAAGAGACATCTTACCTGGGGTAGGTGAAGCTGCAATCCCTCTCTTGGTATGGGTTGCCGGGACGGTGTCTGGTCTAGCTGCATGTTGAAGAGAGCTGAGAGGGCGGCCTGTGCTGCCCGGGCTTTAGCCAGCTTCTTGTTGCGCCCTGAGCCTTCGAACGTCTGTGCATCCACCGTTACTGACATCACAAAATTCTTGGCATGACTCTCCCCGCTCTCTGAGACAAAGTCATATTTGAGGCCTGGTCTGAGCTCATTGAGGATCATGACTGGGTTTTTCCCACTGGAGGGCGAGCTGAACGTCGATGGAGGGGGTAATGGGGCCTGGGCAAGGTTGCTGCCAGGTGGCGTGGGCAGCGGGTACTCCCCTAGTGAGTTTAAGGAGCTGCTACCATTGGAGCCTAGATAGAAGGATTCTTCAGGTGCTGCTGGTGTCTCAAATCCATTGAAGAGCATGTCTGGAAAGTCAGCTTGGTCAGATGTAAAGTCCGTGTTCACCGTCAGCGTTCGACCCATGGCCAGGTGTGCCTCGGAGGCGTTTGGGAACTGGACAAAGGAACGCAGTGCTTTCTCCGCTGCATTTAGTTTTGCCTTCTTCTTAGTCGGGCCCATGCCCTCGAACATCTGTCCATTGACCTCAACAGTCATGACAAAAACTGGTGCATGGACCGGTCCCGTCTGAGACAGCAGTTTGTACTGCAGGCCCGGTTTGATTTCATTCAACTGCATCAGAGCATTCTTGGGCAGGACCGGCCCCGGCGTTTTCTTGCGCTTCTTGGCTCGGAACTTGGAGTGCGTGTGTCCATTGTTCCCCTCTTCCAAGGGGCGCTTTCGACTGCCCAGGCCGCTTCCATTGGGGAGCTGTTCAGCCACTCCCATCCCGTCTTTGCAGGACACGTTGTCCAGGTTTCGGTTTTCCTTAACATCTGTGCTGCTCGAACCTGCGGTGCCCAGAAAGAGTAACTTACAACGCCTTCGTTGCAGGATCTTGTAAATGCAAAATTTATAGATTCCTTTATCACTCTTTGGAACTGAACCAATGATTTGTGTTCCTTTTATCAAAGCAAGAGAAGCTGTTTTTTTTATTTGATTGAACATATTAACCTATAGTCTATTCAAAATACGACAATTAGTAGAACACATCAGTACATTTACTGTTGTTAAAGATATGCCGAGTTCTTAGATATGGCATTCAAAACAGTGTAGGGATTTGTTTTTTGACTATATTTTGGTCAGATATATTAGGTATTTCATTTTGAAATGAACCTCTTAAAGTTGTAGTTATGAAGGCTTTATATTCTGGTAGTCAGGGGTAAAGTGGGAGAGATATATTTTCAAGTAAAACAACTACTGTACACTTCTTGGGTCGCACAGTGTTATGGGTCTCAAACATAAAAATGCACACATATTAGCACTCAACATAGACGCACACACGGAGCTGTTCCTCATCCACTCCATCAATTTGTAATCGCTCGAGTGCCTACAGAGAAATTAGGTACATTTTAAAATGTTCAGTTTGAAACTGCGGGTCCTGAAATATACTCTACTGGGGAACACATATCACTGAATCCAGTTAGCAAAGTGGATGGAATATTGGCAAAAATTTTCATTTATAACATCCTTCAGCAAAGGCTTGATAGGTTACTCCTTGCGGTACTCAGGAGAAAGAGAGGCCGCAGTGTGCATGAGTGGGATTGTAGGTTTGGGTTTGAGGGAGTGCAGGGGGGAGGAGTGCAGGGGGGAGGAGCTGAGGACCAGGCAAACAGGAGGATACATCAAAGAGGCGGAAGGAGGAGAAGACTCCACCTACTGCAGGATCCTAAAGTCTTGATTGGTGACACGGTGGGAGGTTAAAAAAGCTGTTTACCCATTTTTACATAAGATTTGGAAAAGAATGACTGTTGTATTTAAAAATGAGGAAAATCTGAATTCCAAATCTGCTTCTAATGAGGTGCCATTCATAAGACCCTGCGCCTCTGAGATCCCCCCGTGGAGCTTGTCAGAGAACACAGTGTTTTAGGTTGCAAAATGTACCGACATGCCGTTACCATCTGCATACTACAATTGACATGTCTAAAGGCAACAGGAAAGACACTTATTCCTAAGATCAAGAACACAAACTGCATATCCTTCAAATTTATGAGCAATATCCGCACTGAAAACATGCAATGTTTTTCGGTGTGCACGTGCATTCTGCAAACTGGAATTTCTTGCAAATAAGAGTTGTTGCAAATAAAACAAAGGGGGAAGGAGGGACAGCGTGACTGTGCACACAATAGTAGCCGAGAAGAACTATCACCTATCGAAATGGTGACGGGTGAAATTTGTGTGTCGGACGGGGGGACACAATCTCAGCCAACGACCTTTAACACCACAGACGCTGCAGCATTAGTTGAGTAATTCAAGCTGTGGTGGAAGATTGTACAAGTTGAAAGAGGACTTTCTAAATGAATTGTTTAAAATAGGGCTGTCAAAGTTAACGTGATAACGCCACTAATATCTTTAACACAACTTGCAATATTCCGGAGGTTGCAGCGGGCTCAGTTTTAAAGCTAGAGTGAAGATAATGGTATCATATGAAACTAGAACTAACCTAAGGAATCCATCGGTACCAACCATGTCATAAGAGCTTGTCGGGAAACTACGCTCCAAACTTGTGCAAAATTTTAGCGAGGAAAAACTGGCATGGCCATTTTCAAAGGGGTCCCTTGACCTTTGACCTCCAGATATGTGAATGTAAATGGGTTCTATGGGTACCCACGAGTCTCCCCTTTACAGACATGCCCACTTTATGATAATCACATGCAGTTTGGGGGCAAGTCATAGTCAAGTCAGCACCCTGACACACTGACACACTGACACACTGACAGCTGTTGGGCTGCAGTTTGCCATGTTATGATTTGAGCATATTGTTTTATGCTAAATGTAGTACCTGTGAGGGTTTCTGGACAATATCTGTCATTATTTTGTGTTGTTTATCGATTTCCAATAATAAATATATACATACATTTACATGAAGCAAGCATACAGTATCTGCCCAGTCCCATGTTGAGTATGAAGAGTATTAAATACTTCACACATCTCCCTTTAAGGTACATTTTGAACAGGTCAGACGAAACTGTGCGATTAATTTACAATTAATCACAATTAAATATTTCAATCAATTGACAGCCCTAGTTTAAAAATATACAGCATGTAACACTGTTACTCATTGTGCTTCTCTGCAAAGGATAGAATGCATAGCACTCCCAGCTACTGCAGATTATGGGATTTCCATTGAATATGCTTAAATACACATGTTTAGCAAACCTCTCCTTAAACTGTTCTATTTGTGGGGTATAGGGACCAATAAACCAATCAAAAAAATGTAATCACACACTGAAAACTTTAGCATGCTGCACAGACAAATACAGAGAATATAATGGCAGACAGAAAAAAATCTGGAGCTCCATTTCTCTGTTACAAACTCTTTCTAATTGATTAATTTTAAATTGTAATAATGTTTTTTGCAGGATGATGGATATATAGTAATGCTCCAGAGCCTAAGACTAGATCAGAGGACAAAAGCCATAGAGCAACAGCCGTGACACCATGCATTGAATTATGGCAAACACATGCAGTTGTGGTCATCATCATCATGCCAGCGTCTGTGTAATCAGCATCCATTAGTTATGCAAAGACAAAACATCCCATATGGTTGGATCTGTCAGAGCTTCAATTCCCTGTGAGGGTTGGAAGAACCAAACGATGCAGAAAACATTTTTTTTTTTTTTATCACAACTTCATTTTAAGTGTAACTTGTTTGTTGGGCTTTTGATTTGGAAATGATTCATGTGATTAAAGGATTCCAAGAACTGCAGAGGTTGTCACGTAAAAGTTTGAGATTCCTTCATGTTTTCCTCCGGGTGTTCCCTCGGTATTAAAGAAACAGGCGTGTGTGTGAGCGTGGACTGTGTTTCATCTTCAAATATATATTTTGACTGGCAGTAAAAAAAAAATGTAAGAAAGAAGCTCCAGAGGCTTCGAAAAGACAACAAAGACCATTTTGTAACTCGGCTTATTTGACTTAACGCATAACAACAGGAACTGTTCGTTTGTATTGCGGGCGAGGGGCACTGCCAGGATGACAGCTCCCTTTGAATGGCGAGTTCAGAACCGCTGAGGTGGGGGAGGGATTGGGGAAACACGTTCAATCGTGTCATTCCGTGCCTTCTGAGGCTCCGTTACCGAGTTCAAACCAGAAATGTCTAATTAAAGTTCAATAAGCTGGAGTGGAGAGAGAGAACTGGAGGTAGAGGGAATCTGTAATGTGACCTGAAGCCTCTCAGATGTTATGATTAGTTCTTCCCTAAAAAGTTTCCGTAAAAATCGTCTGCGTGTGTTTTTGTGTGCATGCGCTGCTCTGTGTCTCGGTTCAAGTAAGGACAAATGATGGCTGTCATCATGATCAGAGAGGGGCAACTAAATGAGGATTTAATTAGCAACACAAGAGCTATAATTTAGGGCTGTCAAAGTTAACACAATAATACTGTCAAATTCATTTTAATGCCACATTAATGCTAAGAAGGTTGAATAACGCTCCAAACTTGCGCCGAATTTTAGCGTTGAAAAACTGTCATGGCCATTTTCAAAAGGGTCCCTTAACCTCTGACCTCCAGATCAGTGAATGTAAATGGGTTCTATGGGTACCCACGAGTCTCCCCTTTACAGACATGCCCACTTTATGATAATCACATGCAGTTTGGGGCAAGTCATAGTCAAGTCAGCACACTGACACGCTGACAGCTGTTGTTGCCTGTTGGGCTGCAGTTTGCCATGTTATGATTTGAGCATATTGTTTTATGCTAAATGCAGTACCTGTGAGGGTTTCTGGACAATATCTGTCATTGTTTTGTGTTGTTGATTGATTTGCAATAATAAATATATACATACATTTGCATAAAGCAGCATATTTGTCCACTCCCATGTTGATAAGAGGATTAAATACTTCACACATCTCCCTTTAAGGTACATTTTGAATGGATAAAAAAATGTGCGATTAATCGCAATTAACTATTTTAATCGACTGACAGCCCTAATATAAACAGTATTTTTATACCCCGCAAAGGGCCAGCACTACAACTCAAAAAGTCTATCACTGAGTAACTGAGAGATGAAGTTACACGATTGGTCGGCTGACGGTTGGAGTTTCCTCATTGGCTGCTGCTTTTTCAAAATGAAAAGGCGATGAACAGTCCTTTATGCAAATGAGCCCGTCCAGCGCGACGCGTCCGGCTCACGAAACTTGGAAAAAACTGTCAAATTAGGCAAATTATTTCTAAAATGAAATGAGATTAAACAGTCGCACAGCCTGTTTCTCGCTTAAAATGCTTTCCGAAGTAGATTTTGGTGGATCGTTTAGACGGAATAACAGAAAGTTTACAAGCAGGCCGCCATGTTGTTTCCTGTTTGAAACGGCGAGTAGAAAACCAGGGACCAATCAAGTGCATTCCACGATCGAGTATGTCACCTGTTCAAACAGCCAGTTGAGTGGAGCAGCGCGTCCCCCTAGTGTCCTGGCTGGACCTGGTGGACATGCAGCGCTGCATTTAACATTATAGACGTGACCACTGACTATTTGTGTAACAATTTAGCCACAAATTCACAGACTGACTGTACACGGTCCAGACATATACTCAGTTTTGACCGAGTCTTGTTCTGTTATTTAGACACAAATTTAGGAAACATAGTTGTATGTACAGGGTAGATTTGTATTTAGTTAAATTTCTTGTATTGCATGTTACTTTCTTCTATAAAATGTGGGCTCGGTACGATGATAGTATTTGTGAAATATAGGCGAGCACAATGTGTTCACGCTGATTACACATCAGAGAAGGGCAGGAGGGCATATGAGGGAAGGCATGCGGGCAAGAAAAGGAGAAACCAAAACACAGGCAGACATTTGTATTGCTCAGACACAGAGAGAGAGGACAGACTGACTGGAAAGAAAAATGGGAAAAATTAGAGTGGACTCACTCATATTCTCCTCCTCATCCACATCCATGGCCACGGGTTTGTTCTGACCTGAGAGCAGCCTCGCCCCCACTGCACCTGAGGGATCAGAGGACATAAAGGTGGACTGCATAAGCAGGGACAGAGTGACAACGCACGCACATAAACACAATTCAAAGACCTTGAGTGGCTACAGTGCTGATAAATTTACTTGATGCGCCAGCACGCACGCACAAAGAAAAATGCACATATTGCACTGTGGAAGTAGCCCGCGGTGTAGGCATATAAATATTCAGAGACTGAGAGATATCAAGGTGAGAGAGGAGGCCAGGGCTGACAGGCCTTAATAGCAGGAGCAGTCTATTGTGACTTTAATATCCCTCCGATTAGACCTCATTTCCCACTGCCTGCTGAGAGATATACAGCTAGTGACATGGCCAAGCTACTCCATTACCGCACACACACACACACACACACACACACACACACACGACTTATCCCAAGGTGGAGAGTGCGATTAAAGCTCCATTAAGCAATATTTTTCACACTAACAGAATCAATTGATTTCCTGCAATCTGCAATGTTCGCTTGTGCTGCCAATTATGCCAACGTTGGACTCCCAACTCTGAGGCTATAGAAGTTTTTCCAGTTTTCTGCAACTGGCTCCCATTTTACATGTATAGGTTGAATCCAAAGCAGCAAACGAGTGGCTCATTAAGAAACTCAAACATCCAGCAACCCTCTTTTGTCAGCCTCCTTTGTCAGTGTTTGACATGGTATATAAGCAAATAATGAACGGGGGACAGGAATGTCAACTTGGTCGTCTCTCTCCGGATGTGAAATGCCGGGGGTTCAAAACCGCATCCGTCAAGACTGAACTTCTAAAACATAAAATCTTTTTTGGCCATCCAGCAGGTGTGGAGCAACATTCATTGTGAGTCTTGTTTTTGGCCACTTGACGGATTTAAAAGGGACTGTTTGTGACTTCTTACACGTATAAATCATTGCGGGTCTGTGTCCCATGCGCACTTGCATGTGGCTACGCTGTTCAGACAAGACTCCAACACAAACTACACAGAAGCACCAAAACCTCTTGGTTGTATCTAGTGAAGCCCGTCTGTTAAACAGTGTTGGCCGCGGTCGGAGGACGCGGGGGAGACCGTAGCTTTGGTCTCCAGGGCCGGAGTCTCTGCTGTACTCTGCTCCTCTGCCTGCCTGCCTTCACTCACACACCGTGCTCGTTCTCACTCTTTCGCTCAACTCTCACGTGCATGCGTGCACACGACACCCTGCAGAAGAGTTAGTTTAGCTCTGAGAATATCTAGTGAATGTACAGTGGACGTTTGTGCAGAAATAACTGCTGCAGCTCCTCCAGACCAACAGAGGTTTCCCGTGTCTTGTGAAGTGACGGGGCTCCGCAGAGAGAAATGTTATCGTCTCCGACCAAAACTCCGGTGTCTCCCCTGTTCCCTCCGGCCGCGGTCGGGAGGCTGAGGCAGGAAAAGCCAACACTAGGATCAGCATTGATTCATGGAGAGACCTTCGTCTGGTCAGCTAACATTACTGCCAAGCAGCTGAAATATGGAGTGATATTGTGCTTTTAGTTGATATGTGTCGCCTCACTGTTTTGAACGATGCTCGTTCATGTCTATGTAGAGCGAGCACAAGCGCGAGCAACAGGACGCTGACTTTCATTGACTTAACGGCCACAGGTGTCGCTGTTAACAAGACATTTCTGATTCTTACAAACAGTCCCTTTAAGTCTGATATTCACTCTCAGCTCTGTCTCCATCAGCTTCTGAGTTGAGGAAATATTGTATGTGGCTCTTATGCTGAATTCACATGCTGTACAATGGGGAAGTGCGGCCTGTGGCGAGCTGCCGTTCAATGTCTATGAAAAGATGCGGTAGCTGCTCCCGAGCACAGCGAACTGCGGTCGTTTGATTCTGCAGCGAAGTGCGGCCAAAGAAAAGTTGGGAAAAGTTGAACTTTTAGCTGCAAAGTGCGGCCAGAGAGGAGTCTTATTTTTAGGTGATTAAACACTAAAGAAAACATAATTATTAATATTATACTCAATTTCTGCCAACAGATCCCCACAGATGCTACACACTGTTCCTTTAAGACTTACATTGTTAGACTCACTATGGAAAGTGAAAATAAAAGTTTAAAATCAATGCAGCAGAACCAGAGATTCCACGGATTCTTGTCCTTTGTCAAAGGTACTTACATTACCCATAATGCAACTTGAAAAATGGCAAAATAGCTGACAGTGTACTACAACAAAATTGAACATCGTATAACCTATAACAAATTGTTTGCATCACAAATTTCATTGATGAGTCGTCTCAACCACCAGGTTTACTTTTGATAATCATCTCAGCCTGCTGGTCATCAGTTTATTAATGATCTCCAACAGGAACCTTTTAGAGGAAAAGTTGCACCACTGGCTCACTGCTAATTACAGAGTTAATAGTTGGAAGAAAGTTTCAACTGCATGACTTCCCCCATCACTTTCTCTCACCAACCACTTGAAAAGTCATAGCGCGACAAAAAAAATCTTGCTGAGGAGCGGGACCGACGAGTGCAGACTGATGAAACAGACTAACAGAGTAAGTTAGATGAGAGAAAGACAGAGTTAAAGCGGCGAAGAGGGAAAAAGGCAGAGAGGCGTACAACGCAAAGAGACACACAGAGACACACAGAAAGCAGGAGAAAGATGGCATTGTGATATAGAACAGATTGTGCTGATTCTACTCTCTCTCCACCCGTCTTCCATCAGTGGCCCCATTCCTCAGCCAGACACTTTCTTAAGCTAAACTAAATGGGCTAATTAATCTGGGCTAATGGTGGGTGACAGCAAATATGCTAGCACAATTATCACCCTATTAAAGATTCATATTCCAACCCATAATTGAAAATGAAAAGGTGGGGTGAAGGGAGGATGGGGTGGGAGTAGGTCCAATAGAGTGGAAGATGAGAGTCATTTTTCACAGGTAGCAGGTGCCAGTTGCCGCCGGCCCCCCTTCCCACACACACACTCATCAAGCAACTTGGAACCACTATACCACTGCACGTGAGACTACTCTCAGGTTCTCACTACTGCAATGCATGATGTTCTGTTACATTACTGGGTTGATTGGCTATGAATAGTTTTCACATCTTACATTGGTGTTCCACTGTCAATTAGCCGGTATTCATGTTAAAGGTGTGGCCAGATGTGGGCAATTTGACCCTTCGCTAAGTCCCGCCCCTCGAACGCAGACTGGCCAATCATAATGTTGAATCGGCCAGGTCCGACCACGGATGTATAAAATGAACAGGACCCCAAGATGGCACTTATTAAGTCCAATGAGAATTACTCTCCTGGTGCATAAAGGCTGGCCCACATTTAAAGATTTTTCAAATCTTAACAGACTTTGAAAATGTGAGACACATAACGACATGTTATGTTAAGTTTAACAGTTTGGTTCCTGTACTACTAACAGATTCATTCATGAGCAACAAGAGTTCAGACTAAAAAAAACATAAATCTTGCAAAATCTCTGGCGATCAAATATGACTTTAGTGTAAACAAACATGGCGGATGACGGGCAGGAAGAGTTAGCGATGCTAGTTTTTACTTTGTACTTTAAATTCCCGAAAAATGGATGGATGAAGTCATGGAGACACGTTAAATAAACACTTGTGTTGTTGCCACAAATCAACAAGTTGATCCTCCAATTTCTGAGCTCCATCTTACTACTACTTTATGCTTCGCGTTTTGCATTAGCTCATACATTAGCTCATGCATTAGCTGCGGCCGCCACGATGGCGGTGGTTGTCCTTCCACTTCGGTCAGCTTGGTTTTCAATCGGCTATCGTTCTTTCTCACGTGAGTGCATTATTGGCTGTCTTCGGGGACAGGATATCCGATCGGGGGATGTGAAAAACAGTCTTAACATACCTCACAACACGGGAATATCTGGAAAGATAATCTTTAGAACCACCAAAAAAATCTGGGCTTGTGTAGTGTGTACCCAGCATAAGCTAAAAAAAAACCTTCTAGCTTCTGGGTTTACTTCTGAAGTATGCGGCCCACTAAATGTGCTCAGTGGTGTTGTCTCCCGCTAGCTCCGGATGTGGATTCCTGCTCGGCCCACACACTTTACATTATGATGACGTCACAGATGTTTAGATCACTTAGAACCTCCATGGATCAAAAATTCATAGAAAGAGTCATATTCAGCTTTGTTTGCAGTTCGAGGTGTCCTGACCACAGACAGCAACAGACAGACGTCTCTTTTACAACAGTGGTCTATGGGGGAAAATGCTTTTTGGGCGTTGTGCAGTAGTGATACTTGTTACTCCGAGAGGTTGGAAGGAGATATCGGTTTCTAAAACGTTACGTTACTGTGTAAAAACCTGTGGAGCTAACATTAGCAGAGTGCTTTAGCACATCATTAACTAGCGTTAGCTCTATGCTACACATGCTACTGAAGGCATACCTTGTGTATACACATGCTGCTGTTGCTTTTTTTAATGAGGGAACAGTGAATACAGACCAAACATTACCCGGCTTTACAGGATACTGTGTCGTTCCTTCATTTCATTGTCTTCTGTCTCGATCACCAGGTGATGTGGTGGTTCACTCTTACACTGATCTGTGGGCTTAAAGGTCCCATATTGTGCTCATTTTCAGGTTCATGTTTGTATATTGGGATTCTACTAGTACATGTTTACATACTTTAATGTTCAAAAAACACATTATTTTCCTCATACTGTCTGTCTGAATATACCTGTATTCACCCTCTGTCTGAAACGCTCCGTTTTAGCTCATTTCAACAGAATGGCAACGGAATTGCGTTGCTAGGAAACAGCTTGGGTTCATGTTTCCTTCCTGTCCTCTGATATCATTCACATACACTGCAACAGGAAATAAACTGGAACACATTTAGCATGTTTATGTTTAAAATTGTGAAATGGTCTAAATATTGTAGATTTGTGACATCACAAATGAACAGAAATCACAACGGCTTGTTTCAAGCGCACAGTTTCTGAATACGGGCTGTGTGTATTTCTCCGTGGATTGAGTGTTTTTATACTTTCACAGTATTTATATGTCACTTAAACCTGCTTTATAATTTAAAAGACCTGAAAATCTCACTTTTTACAATATGGGACCTTTAAGCTTCTATCTTTATAACCTGTTTTTGCCTCGACATCCTCAAACGCATAGTGTAGACCTTTCTGTCTTTATTTATTCAGGAATGCAGTTAGTGACAGTGTGGGCTCCATGCTAGCTCTGACAGCTTGATGGAGTAGCAGTGGGGGGGCGGGGCTTAGCAAAGGGTCAATAGTGGATATAAGAATTTGATTCAACATATCTAAGTGTAAAACGAAATATCAAACAAGACTGCTTTTGCTCGCATGCTTCTTCTTCTTCTTCCACCTTCAGACTTCCTCCGTCAGACACCGCTGTGTGGTTTAATCAGCACGCAATGCAAGTGTGCCTGTCAGTTTTGATTTTTTCAGATGAGACCGCCTTAGACATAAATCTGTAACTATTCCTGAAATCAGGTGCAATCAGCGAGGAGAGTCCCACAAAGAATTCATAAAATGAGCGTATGAGTGTGCGTGTTTGTGTGTGTGTGTCTTGAGAAGTAAATCTGGAGGTAAATGGCTACGCAGTCCAAACGGGAAGGAAAAGAACCTGGTCGCTGTATGTAATATGCTCATATTTCTGTGTTGGGTGAGATTCATGCTCCCTATTAAAAGCATTCTATAACTATTTAAAAAAAAAAAAAAACTAATACTGTGTTGTGTGGGTGTTTGTGGAGGTCTCAATGTGAGTGCACCTCCAAGGTCATCCAGATCAAGTTCAGCCAAACGCTGAACACAAGTGACAAATTAGAGTAATCTAAATCCAGACTTTTAGGAAATACATCAGGTTGGCCGATCGTTAATAAAGGAAAAGAAATTATGCATTGCCTAAAGGAATACCTATTAGGCTTAAAAGGCAGTAATATTTTCTTTAATATGGTCCATTGCCTGATTCCCCCAAGCTATTATTTTAACATTTGCAATAAGGCCATCAAAAATATTCACAGGTATATAAGCTGCTTTGTTAAAATGACTGGTAACTGAGTTCAGAAGCAAACAAAATGGGATTGAGTTGAGGTACGCATTAGGGCTGTCAATCGATTAAAATATTTAATGGTGATTGATCACATGGTTGCCCATGATTAATCGCAAATTAATTGCAAATTTTTTTATCTGTTCAAAATGCACCTTAAAGGGAGATTTGTCAAGTATTTAATACTCTTATCAACATGGGAGTGGACAAATATGCTGCTTTATGTAAATGTATGTATATATTTATTATTGTAAATCAATCAACAACACAAAACAATGACAGATATTGTCCAGAAACCCTCACAGGTACTGCATTTAGCATAAAACAATATGCTCCAATCATAACATGGCAAACTGCAGCCCAACAGGCAACAACAGCTGTCAGTGTGTCAGTGTGCTGACTTGACTATGACTTGCCCCAAACTGCATGTAATTATCATAAAGTGGGCACGTCTGTAAAGGGGAGACTCGTGGGTACCCATAGAACCCATTTACATTCACTGATCTGGAGGTCAGAGGTCAAGGGACCCCTTTGAAATTGGCCATGCCAGTTTTTCCTCGCCAAAATTTAACTCAGGTTTGGAGCGTTATTTAACGCAGTATGACATGGTTAGTACCAGCGGATTCCTTAGGATTTTTAGTTTCATCTGATACCGGTATCTTCACTCTAGCTTTAAAACTGAGCCTGCCGCAACCTCCGAAATATCGATTGTGTTAAAGAAATTAGTGGCGTTAAAACAAATTTGCGCTTTTTGCGTTATTATCGCTTTAACTTTGACAGCCCTAGTACAGTAGGCATACACTTTTTGGTACAGAGGTGTGTATTCTACTATCGATGTCCTAGAGGGGTGTCTGCAACTTCTGAAATTAATTTCTCCAGTATTGGTCGGAGCAAAATGGATCCATGCACTTTGAGTATGAAGGACTGACACCAACCTAATGTTTACCACTGATAAGAACATGTTCTTCTATCAAACAAATGTGATCTAGAGGCATCTCATGGTCTACATATGGCACACATACAGGAATATATAACACATTTAGACCACGAGCCAAGAAAATTACTCAAGAACAGCGAGGAACGGCACATCAAAGACAGACGTCTTCTGAAGACGCTTCAGCATTTTTTCTTTAAAGATCTGCCAATTCTGGACATTAAAGCCTGCAAAACTAATTTGGACATTTGCATGCATGGAGATTTATAAGATGGGATCCTTGATAGATTTTTGGTATTGACCGTTTTTGAACATGCACGACCGAAGCAGTGGATTTAAAGCGAGTCAAAAGAATCCACGGCGAGGGGGCCCGACGACTATCTCCCTCCACATGCATAAATGATACTGCGTCATCAAGTTGTGAGACGGCCTGGTTCCAGGTAATTCTGAGTGGACGCCAAGGGAGGCAGGGAAAAGAGAAAGATGAGAAAGAAGATGAAAAACCTCAAATTCAATCTGGCACAGTGAGAGGGACTGAGGGGAAATAAGGTGGTTTTGATTTGTCTCTCATCCCTCGCTCGCGCTGTGACGGAGCGATAGAGTATCGCCACCGTGGAGGGAGCGCCAGCAGTGGCCGACCGAGGGGGAGGAGGTGGGGGTGGAGCGAGGGATGGAAAGGTAAAGGTGAGGGAAGAATAGGGGGACGAGAAGAGATAGAAAATGCAATCTTATTCCACGTAAAAGAGAATCATTATCTCCTCTAAAACAGAAGGCGATGGAAAGGTCTGCCCTTGGCAGGCTGTGGGGTTCAAACTGTCTAAAACAAACTGCCTATGAAGGCGAGTGGAGGAAGTCAGGTTCTCCATCAAAATCATTTCAGACCAACTTAAAAAAAACACTGCGAGTCAGAGGCGTAAATAATTAAATAATCTTGCTCGCATGAATTGCTAACCTTTAATAATTAAAAAAAAAATCTAAAACGTAAAAATCTAATTTTGGCACGCCCTGCTGTAGTAGCACCCTCTGCAACCAGTTCTAAGCAAAACTGTGGAAGGTAGCATGTCATGCAAATGGAGCACAAAGCTAAAAAATAAATTGAGTTGAAAAGTGCATTGGTGGAAAGACTCAGAGTGCATTATCAGCATTAAAGCAGCAGTAGGTAGAATTGGAGCAAATATGATTTAAAAAAACATTATTTTTATTAAACGGTCAATATATCCTGACAGTAGTGCATGAGAAAGGTAATCCGAAAAAAAAAAATTCATGTGTGTCTGTGTCCTCCGGTGCTCCTAATGACATCTGCAAAATTTCACAGACAACCAACCGTCAGTCACTCGCAAACTCTGATCAAACGGTCAAACTAGGCAGCGCTGATCAAATATGAATCAATAATCTATTACTGTAATGACTATCTCTCTCATAAAATGTGTTCAGAAACATCTTGTAGTGTACTGTTTAGCTGCAAAATTAGAAAGTTTGTGACCCGGCAACCATGTTGAGATCAAGTTGAGGAAATACCAAGCACCGCCCACCAGCTGAAGCAAACTTTCACATTTTACAGCCAAACCGTTGATCAGCGCTCCCTAGTTTGACCGTATGAGCAGAAGTCTCTCAGAACACTTGAATTACAATATGCTGAAAGGTTATTATGGAATATTTGTCCAATGATGCCAAAAACATTCTGCCTACTGACACTTCATTTTCTCTTGAACTGCACAAGGCACTGGATCGAGTTTTGCTGAATTCGCACAGAACCAATTCTCTGTGCAACGCTCTCCAAGTTGTCAAAATGCTCGACTCGTGTCCACCAAATGGTCCAGGTAATTAATAACATGAGGATCTTAAGAAACGTATGCAACCTAACCTTCTAATTGCATGTTATATACCTCACTCACTGTCTCAGTGGCATAATTGAACTATTTGGGATGCTCTCTGTGCTTTATCTACCTGACCTTTCACTGCAAATGGTAAGGGACGGATGTTAAAATGCTCGGGACATGGATCTGCCTTGACTAGGAGGGTATAGCTTTTATAGAGTGTGTACCTGAATAACACAGAGAGCCTCTTTTCAGTCTCCTGCATCGCTTTAGATTCTAAGCGCCTTTCTACATTCAGCCTTTTTATTTAGTGGCCAGTCAGCCTGAATTTGGGAAGCCGGTTTCATCCACTCCAAGCTGGTTCATCCCCCTCCTGATACTGTCACTGCAGTTCAGTGTTCTGGCTCTCATAACACTTAATAGCTTTAAACTGTCCCAATAATCTATTCATCGCTTTGTATGTTTCACTGTGTAAGTACAGATTCTTGATTAACCTCTCTTTATCTATCTCAATGTCAACTAACCTATCATCCTCAGTGACCGCGTTGGTGCTGTATCCCACTACTGATCACGTGCTGTGCACTCTGGAAACCCTAACTCTGTACTCATGTCCTTCACTAACAGGCTTAGTGGCACTATTTTTATCCTTTGTTTCTGTTTATTCTTGGAGCAGTCTTTTCATGTTTCCTCTTTTCCCCACATGTTTAACAGACAGTGTCTTTAAAATAACATTAAAAGTTGCCCTGTACGATATCCAGAGCATTATAGTAATTTAAAGATAAAGTAGAGTAATGTGAGCAGAGAATGAAGTCTCTCTCCCTCTGTGTGTGTTGTAATCAGAGCTTCTCTGTGCTCTGTTGACATAGCCGGGCCGGCCGTGCGTGGCCCACTAATGGAATGATGACGTCTAATTGGTCCCTCGACAAGATGATTAGTCTGACTGTAAACTCAACACCTCCCCCCCCCCAAACTCGTCAAATAATACCGCCACTTGGTCAGTGCTCCTCGGCATCAGAGACCGGCACACGAGGTACCCCTCTTCCGTTACTTTTGGACGGACCGGGGACAGTGTGTCAATATACGCTCTTTATATGCATAGTGTCCTTTCAAAATAAACATTTACAGGAAGTTAGGTTTAGGCAACACAGCCACTTAGTTATGGTGAGGAAACGGTCGTGGTTGATGTTAACTTCACTGACTAGCGACTCGCGGGGCTGACGATACCGACGAGTCACGTGACTAAAGACTGACGTGACAGAATAAGTCAACGCTACTTTTAGTTTCACACGGGACACGAACACCGGTCTCCTTGTTGAAAGTCTTGTGTTTGTTTGACCCATCCACCACCCCTCCCAACCACCCTGAACGGACTCTCACGCTATTCATACTACATCACTGGCTCCGACCGTCGAATAACCGGTGGGTTTTAGGGATGCTAATTTTGAAACATTTTCTTAACCGATAACCGACTCTTAACCCGTCTGCCCGGCATCACTTTAGCGAGTCTCCAACAAACAGTGTGTGTATTTGTAGCAACTCTAGCATTGCCGGTGTCTTCGTACTCGCCGCCGCCGCCACACACATACAGTCTGTCAGCGCGACATAACTTTAACGAGTGTGCCTGACAGACCGTGTGTGTGTTGTGGCGGTGAGTGTGAGGTTGTTGGTGGCGTTCTAGCTGTGAACGTAGGTGTAGCAGTGTGTGTACAATTTACCAGCTTTTCTCCTTAAAGAGACGAGCCGCTCCTCTGAGCCGCTCAGCTTTTGAGTTAATTATTAACATTTCTTTTAACCGTTTTAACCGATAGCATTAATCGGTTAAGATGCTTAATGTCGGTTAACGGTTAATTATAAACATCCCTAGTGGGTTTACATTAGAGTTAGTTGAAAGCCCTGTTCGTCACATACTGTGAAAACATTGTACTTTTACTTTAGTTTTTCACCTTTCAGTCAAGCTATGTGGGGTCCACTGTCATTGAAACCAAACTTGTTTTAAGAGAAGGCCACAAATCTATTGCATGCTCGGTATTGAATGGTACAATTTGACACTAAACTCTAATGAAAATATATAAATCTTACTTTTTGGATGATATTACTCGTGCACAATTCATTCAGCACTTCTTGCCTCTGGCAGAGAGCGTCAGTGACACCACATAACGCTTGGGCCCAGCGAGGAGATCTACTACTGTCACCCAGACTACATTAACGGCATATTAAAAGACAACAGCCTCCTCTCCTTCAAAACTTCCAGAAGCCTGACATGCTGCTGTGTTGACAGGACCGCGGCAGGCTCTGAAAAACAAGCTCCCGCTTAGCTCCTGTCAAAAACAGACACGCATCGTTGCACAATACAGCCATGTACATACTTATCTCTGTGATCTTAATGTTCCTCTCCAAGGAAGAAGGAAAAACAGAACAAAAAACATCTCATTCCCACGAATCAGAATGTTGCCCAGAGTAATTCTTGACCTTAATGATTTTCTGACTACAGTAATTGCTATGTAAATCAGCTGCTATATCGATTTTTAATCTGCATTTACCCCTTTAACCAAGATTATTCTGTGATCGTCCTTTGTTATTTTAATATGTGCTATGAACCAAAATGAAAAAAAAATATATATATACACACACTGTATATATGCTATGTGAGGTCACACTGACTCGAAATTGCCAGTGAGCACTGCGCTCAAAGTTCAAATGATTTAAACTTTGACCTTGGTCAAACCACCGCTGACCTTTCAAAGCACAACCGATGGGATAACAGCAGCAAATAGTGTTGTTGCCTAGAAACGGCGAGTGCCTGTTCCTTGCGCTCTTTTTGGTGACATCTTACATCTGCTGCCTCTGCAAGGCTCTGCGCCCGACCTCACTGAGAACGAAGTGCAAGTTTCTTATCATGTGAAGGCAGCTTAGCATTTACATTTGCATCGTACTCTTTTAAGTGGGCGCTTAGGCCATGAATAGAAACCAATATTTGGCAATTTTTGCCTCTTTTTAACTTTTCCTATTTACAGATTTACACACAACTTCATAATATTTAAAGTTGGCACATATACCATGCACTGTATTAAGTGAGTTTAAAAGTATTACGTTAATCTAAATTAAATTTAAGAGCAGCAGATACATAAATACTTTTTGTAATATGAGGGCAAGCCAATAAACTACTGTCCAATTGTTGCGTAGTTCTTTTGATAGAAAATTAATTTTCTATTGCACATGGGGGTTTCTGGTCTAGAAACACTGATTTTATTGCAGTGAAACTGGTTGAAAACAACACATTTACTATTGTTTGGCCATCTTGACTCCTTGTTCTGTATATGGCCCACAATCAAAACAGTTTCACCCCCGCCCCCCGGTCTAAAATAACTAAATATGGATAATGGAAAATGCATCCGGGAGTTTCCAGCTTCAAGCTGAATGATAAAGTTTGATATACAGTGTTTTATGCACACATAGCAAGGCATAGTGCATGTTGCACGTGTTAGTGTGTGTTCCTCCTGTGCAGGGATATCATTATTTCTCTCCTGGCCTTTAAGACTTGCCCCCCCCCCCCCCCCCCCCCCCCCCCTCTCTCCTCTCACTCTCCCATGAACCTTGACTCTGCCAGCCTTCTGAAATGCAATCTCCCATAAAACCCATCAAATAAAAAATTCATATTGATACTCTCTGCCTCTGCTTTCTCCACCTTTTCCTTTCTCTCACCATCAGCGCTCCATGATGATAAACGACCGACTGTCAGATATTAAAGTCTGGAACACAATAAAAGACTGGTTCTCTCCTCTTTCCACACCACTCCATCCCTGCACATCTATTTTCTCAGTTTTGACACATCTTCATGTTTTTGGGTCCATTACATTTGCATCGTAGGCATTCGGCCGAGCTTCTCATCCGTAGTGAGATGCTAAAAGTGCAACAGTTAATAAGCTAGTAAACTTAACAGCCCTCATGTTTAACATACATTCAGTGATTCTCAATTAGAGCTGAAAAAAAATAGTATTTTGATCATGGAGTAATGATTTTAAGGGTCATTCCTGTTATGCAGCAACATTTCAGCCTCGTGACTTTTGGAAAAAGATAAACAAGCTGGGTGGGAAAGATGTGTAGTTTCATATGATACCAGTATCTTCACTCTAGCTTTAAAACTGAGCCCAATACAACCTCCAAAATATTGAAATTAGTGGCGTAAAAACAAATTTGCCTTAACGCATTATCCTGTTAACTTTGACAACCCTAACATATATATATATAAATAACATCAGAGAGAATTAACATGGCATATACATTAATTCAATAATATTCTGTGTATTTATAATTTTATAGCTTATAGTTCTTGTAGGTTTTGATCATTTTGCACTGGGGACATGGTCAAATCAAGCACATGTACCAAAAAAAGCTCAGTAAAGTAAAAAAACAACAATTTTTAATATGCAGTATTCTTTATGTTATAAAGAAGGCCTTAATCTATAATTTAAGCTCTTTGTTGTAAATATTTTACACAATTTAAAGAAAATATGAGGAAGTAATTCATGGGGACAGAAATGTTGCTTCATAACGGGAACAAACCTTAAGTAATTTTTTTAGAGCATAATTCTCTGATTTCCCAAATGTGATAATCTGCTGTTTTCTATGTCAGATATGGTATTACATTTAATAACTGGAATGTCGGTCAAACTAAACAGGAGACTTCGAAGATCTCACCATGGGCTCTAGGAAATTACGTTTAATGTTTTATGAAAATAAGTATTAATAGGTTAATATATCTTATCATATAGCTTAGCATATCAGATTAAGTGATAATGAAAATCATTGTTAGTTGCAGTCCTACCCTAAGTAATTGTCAGTGAAATACAAGTGTGTTGGAGTTTTGTGTTTTCATTGTAAGACACTTTTTGAAAGGTAAATCAAACACAGCTAAACTAAATGTGAGCAGAGCCCGTCTGAATTAGCTGTGCCGTAGGGGCTCTAGTGATAGTGTGTGTGTGTGTGTGTGTGTGTGTGTGTGTGTGTGTGTGTGTGTGTGTATGTATGAGGGCAGTGCCCATTTTTTCCCTCTTAACCCCCAGCTGAGCCTGTGTGCTGGTCCATTACCCAGCGAGTCCTGGCGTTCTACTGCGAACCACGATACGCCGCCCCAGAGAGCCTGTCAGACCGAGCGGTCACTTAAAGCAGACTGTTACCCGAGCAAGTCGTCTGCTGCAAATAAGGACTTGATGCTGAGGATGTGATGATGACTGACACGCTTCAGTTCTTTAACTAAAACATTTTCACCTTAAATATTATCAATACAGTATTGTTTTTATTCTAATAGTTCTAACATTAAACTGTACCATCAAAGAGTAATGATTCACAATTTTGGCTCAAATAGGCTTCCATACACATTTATTTTTGACCCTTTGGTCGGAGTTTGCGAGTGATTGACAGCCGGCTCTCATAGACGGCAGCTGGACAGCAGACCTCAGATCAGCTCTGATTGGTTGTTTTCCTCCGGTCTGTGAAATCTTGCAGATGCCATTAGGAGCACCGGAGGACACATAGGAACATGATTTTTTTCAGGTTACCTGTTTCATGTACTACTGTCACGATATAGCGATATGTTATAAAAAATAACTTTTTTAAAACATATTTGCTCCTATCTCACCTACTGCTGCTTTAAGATGTATATATGTAAGTCTAATATTAAGATGTAACAAACAGAACAGGCAGACATGGTCAAATATTGGTTTCTGATAGAGCTATTTCACAAAATGTAGTCAACATCTAATGTTTGAACGAGGATGTGCGATGTACGTGCAGTGGAATTTATTAGAAATATGCTCAAGCCATATTCTAGTTTATTTAAAAAAAATTCACCGTGGGCCATTTCAAAACGGGCAGCGGGCTGCAGTTAGACCAGCTTTAGACCCACACACACACCTTATACTATCACACTTATTTCTCTCTCACACACACATAAAGTACACACGCTTTCTTACTTGTCTTTTGATTTTTTCTCACACACGCGCACGCACGCGCGCACGCGCGCACGCACACACGCGCGCACACACACACACAAAGTTCTTATAGGCTGGCCTCAGTTGTGGTCATAAATCATCAGAGTGAGTGGCTATGATTCCCCCAGCACCAGCAGAGCCAGGGGGCAGAGGGGGTGGGGGGGTGGGGGGGTGGGGGGGGGTGGGGGGGGGGGGGGGGTGGGGAGCAGGGCTGGTGGGCCAGAGAGGAGGCTGCAGCTAAATGGCTGACCTCGCTTCCTGCGTCCATCACGGCCAGAACGAGCGACTGCTCAGCCCCCCGGGCGCGACACATCGCAGACGTCCGATATCGGCTGTGCAAACAGACACAAACGCTGTGAATGATCACTTTTAGATGCAGCCAGACAAATACATTGACTATAACGACTCCAACAAGTCTCTCAGTTATTCTATTCATCATCCACTTTATTCTGCTGTCTTTAAAACGAGGAACGCAGTACGACAGACGTTGTTTAAGCTGGAAAATGAGGTAAGGACCAACAACTTCCACTTCCAAGGAAACCAGAGCTAAACATGTTCTCATGATGGCTTTATATGGTCTGTTTTAGGCTGCGCACTTCCAACTGGTGTAGAGTTTGACACATAGTAAAGTGAATGTCAGAACGATTAGATAACCATGTTGTTGTCTGGCATAAGGCTATCGCAGGGAAATATGTGAAAGCTACAGTAGTTGAGTAAATGTCCTGTTTCTCTGAGACCTATTATTACTGTATGGTATTGAAATCAGAGTGCAGAAAAATGCTATGAACTATTTTTGCAGTGTTTTTTGGACTCAGGCGTGACCCCTGACATTTTCATCCCTGGTTCTCATATTGGGGTCACATTTCTGCATTTTATGGCCTTTCAAGTGGCAAAGAGTATCCAACACAACTGGTATATTTATCAGGAGAGGACTTACTCTGTATTCTTTGGTTGTGTGAAGATATTGATTTACTGAGCCGAGTTCACCGTTTGATTTATTTGTGTATTGACTGGAGAGTTCCTGCGTGCATCGTTTATTTGGCCCCGGGCGTTTGATATAAAAGGGAACAAAATAAAAGGCCAACAAACAAAGCTGATTATTACATTTTAGATTATTTATCAATGCTTTGGCCTTCTTTTAATGAAGTAGACTAGGGATGCACCAATACCGATACCAGTATCGGGTCCGATACTGTGCTCATGTACTCTTACTCGTGCTCGCAAAACGACTCCGATACAACGGCACCGATACCACTTTACAGAGGTGCGCCCGACCCCACTGGGCTGGGATCCCACCTCAGCCGGCGCGAACCGGCCCTCAATTTCATTGCGCCACGGGGTTTTGCTTGCACTCTCTGACTCGCACGTGCGTTACACTCCTCGGTCCGTGTTTCAAGACGGGTCAGGGGGGTTGCCGACATCGCCTCAGAGCCCCTGGCGCCTTTCACGTGGGCTGAGTCCCAATCTGGCGACACGATGCGGTCGTGGCGCACTGAGGACGGTCCATCCCGGTCGACAGTCGCACCGGGAGCAGGGGGCCGCCCCCGGCGGGGAGAGAGGGCGCAGCGAGCTCTTTGTCCACGGTGCGGCGAGGTCCAGGAGGGGAGCGCTGTAAAGCTGCGGCCGCGAGCCACCTTCGCCCCGAGCCTTTCCAAGCCGACCCAGAGCCGGTCGCGGCGCACCGCCTCGTATGCTGGACTCCCCAGTCTGTTGTGTGTCGCTCACACCCTCCAGCTGGCTGTTAACGAGGGTCTTTTGGCACAGAGAAGTACTCGTATCGGTACTCAGTATCGGTATGGGTGAGTACCCAAATGTAAGTACTTGTACTCTGTCTGTAAAGAAGTGGTATCGGTGCATCCCTAAAGTAGATGCTTATCTGGTATGATAATCTGGTTTCTGACTCTGAATCTGTTGTCGTGCCCATTGATGGCTGTTTCCTCGACAAGTCATTGACCAATGAGAGTCTTGCAGGCAGGATTAAAGCGGAACTCCACTGCATAGAAAGCCTGTTTGCAGATCTCGGGAGGTATTACTACATGGAAAAAGTTGAATTAAAAGCTACTAATAAAAATAACTTTTTGTCATATTTGCTCAAACTGTCACTATATCCTGACATGAGACAGATAATCTGTGAAAAAGTCATGTTCCTCTGTGTCCTCCTAGTGCTCCTAATGGTATTTGAAAGATTTCACCAAACCCCGAAGGAAACAACCAATCAAAGCCGAGCAGTCTCTAAAGCAGTTGTCAATCGCAGCTCGTGAATTCAAAGAGAGTGCTCCAGGGATGACGTATTTTTGTAGGCCAACCAGGAAGTTAGCATCGCCCTGGGTTCCTTCGACAAAAAGCCAATGGGATTTTTTCATTTTGTTTTGGATTATTGCAGAAAATAAGATCTGTGGCAAACACATGTTTATGATACTTACGCGTTTTGCAGCATCTCTCACTCCCAAATAACAAATGGTGGAAATCCTTAATTAGCCAAGTATACAACAAAAACAAAGACAAACAAAGTAGCTAAAACGTGTCTTTTATAAAACTAAATGTATTAATTTTTAACTTAGTAAATGTCTACTTTCCATCGCCAGAGGAAAAACAACTCGTTTGCCAGGAGGAGGAGTTGGAAAAGAAGGAAAACAGGAGAGTCGTGGTGGTTACAAAAACCGAGAGCCGGAGTAAAGAGAGGAGAAACAGATCGAACAAGACTGAGAGTCCAAAATGAGGAATCGAAGATGAGGGGGAGGAGGAGATGAGAGGGAAAAAAGAGGGGGCACGGAAAGGGAAAGGAAGTGGACAGAGACAAATGGTCATGGGAAATGGCCGGTGCAGGAGAGCCCGCCTTTATGAGACAGCCCTCTCAGCAGACCTAACACAGACTGATAGGCCCACCGGGCTGCGCTACCACTCCAATCCATTCCAGTCCTGTCTGATTCGTCCCTTATTCACATCACATCTCAAGCCATATCAGGCCTACCTAACTCACCACAACGTGGTGTTAGAACAATGGAATGCTACTGTAAGCAGGGACGCTGCAGCCCTATTTGTTATTTACTATGAATAGTTTCATTGCTGGAGGACATACAGTACATTTAAGGAATTAGAGACTCATTTAAAAAGCATTTTTTCACAATGTGATCTTGTCTGTGTCATACAGATGATTTCTTGCTTTGACTGGCAAACAACCAAGTAGCAAACAGACATGCTTTTAGTTTTCCTTTTTGTTCAGGCTGGTCTCATACACCATTTGTAGCTATACCTAGAAAAGTAATGCACTGTAATTCGTGTGCATCCCATGAAATTAATTTGTGTGTAATTCACGTAATCGTGAACCAAAAAGATAAAGAGTGGAAAACGCCGTGTAGTGAGTAGGTCGGAGTGGATGGGTGGGTCAAAAAATACCGGACTTTCACCCAGGAGACCGGCGCTCGGGTCCCATTTGAAACCAGATGTCAACGTTGACATATTTGTCACCCAATTTACATACTTAAGTAACAAAACTTACGGAGTTATTTAAACCCAAACCGCAATCTTTTCCTAAGCCTAACTAAGTTGTTTTGTTGCCAGTACCTAACTAAGTACTTTTGTTGCCTAATATTAACCAAGTCGATCTATTCCTAAACCTAACTAAGTAGTTTTGTTGCCTAATCCTAACCAAGTCCATCTTTTCCTAAACCTGACTGAGTAGTTTTTGTTGCCTTACCCTAACCAAGTCGATCTATTCCTAAACCTAACTAAGCAATTTTGTTGCCTAATCCTAACCAAGTCAATCTTTTCCTAAACCTAAGTAGCCATTGTTGCCTAAACCTAACCAAGTCGATCTTTTCCTAAACCCAACTAAGTAGTTTTGTTGCCTAATCCTAACCAAGTCCATCTTTTCCTAAACCTGACTAAGTCGTTTTTGTTGCCTAATCCTAACCAAGTCCATCTTTTCCTAAACCTAACCAAGTAGTTTTTTTGCCTAATCCTAACCAATTTGATCTTTTCCTAAACCTAACTAAGTAGTTTTGTTGCCTAATCCGAACCAAGTTAATCTTTTTCTAAACCTAACTAAGTAGTTTTCGTTGCCTAATCCCAACCAAGTTAATCTTTTCCTAAACCTAACTCAGTGGTTTTTGTCACCTAAACATAACCAATTCGATCTTTTCCTAAAACTTACTAAGTCGTTATGTTACCTAATCCTAACCAAGTCAATCTATTCCTAAATCTAAGTAGTTTTTGTTACCTAATCCTAACCAAGTCAATCTATTCCTAAACCTAAGTAGTTTTTGTTGCCTAATCCTAACCAAGTCCATCTTTTCCTAAACATAAGGAAGTTGTTTCCTGTGAAAACAGATGTTTATTTTGAAAAGACTGTATGCATGTAATGAGTGGAAATTGACACGTGTTGCTGGACATTCGTAGGAAAACGAAAGGAAAAAGAGGAATAACTTTTTCGTAAGATATCATACAAACTGTTTTATAGAAGAAGTATAATGTGTTGTTCTGTTACAGTATTGCCGTTCTTTCTCTAATCTTTCCACTCTGCTGAATCCTCCCACTGTTTTGATTTGTTCTGATACATCTCAGGTCATAATTTTATCCAGCCCAGAGGCTGTTTGTATTGGCTGAAAGAGATTAGATATGTCCAATGAAGTGCTAAAACAATTTAATTTAGACTTTTAAACCCTACTTCTTAATGCATTTGATAATCCTGTGTGTGCCAACATGGTCCAGACAATAGCCCCTTTGTTAACTGTCTACATGATCTACAGCCATGCATAACAGTGAAGTAGTACAGATTTTCCTGTAAAAGACGAAGAATGAATAGAGGGGTGAATGCCGCAGATGCAGCAATGAGACTTACAAGTTGAGAAGGAGGGAGTGAAATAGGAAATAAAGACAGAGATGGATACAAGGAGGAATACGGGGGATCATTGTTAACTGTCCATGTATGTGGTTAGGTAAGTGAGTGCTACTGTCGCCATCCCACAATCCCATTACTTTCCCCAATAAAGCTTTGGCAGTCCAGTGATTACCTGAAGAAAGCGAGAGAGAGAGGAAGAATCTTAATAGAAATGGGATCAGGGTTTCTTTCTGTGGAGTCAGAACCTTCCTCATCTCGCTCCCCCCCTCTCTGTTGCCTCCTCAGGTGATGTCTCTAGGCACTGACCAGGTAATGCACTGTAATGGAGTACACGTGTGGGTGCCGGTGGCCTAATGGAGAGAGGGTCGTGGCAGCGAGGGGAGAGCCTGTCGTGCTGCCTGATTGAAACTGATGGGCCAAAGTAAGGGGGCCACGGAGTACCGGCCACCCAACATGGCCCTCCCTGTCTCATCAAACAGACACACACACGAACACACACACGCTTACCTCTGAGTCCATTATTCAATTTGGCCCTTCTAATGACCAGTGAATTAGGCTGCCAGAAGCGATTTGCCTTCTGAGCCCTACTGCTGGACGTACATGCTTTTCTCCACTCTGCATATTAAGAGGCAGCTATTCAGCCCAATCGGAGACTGTAGCTGGATGAGGAAGGCATCTGAGACAAATGAATGTGATAAAAAAAAAAAAACATGTAGCGAGATTTAGAAGTATGGTGTATCATCTTTGATTGTGGCCAGAACAAAGACTCAACATGTTCCCCCTTGATTGTTAGATGAGAATCAAACATGTCATAGATGCGTAAAGCTGTGCGGTACAAATGACAGATCACAAATATGCCTATACAGCACAAATATGACGTATTTCATCAGTAAAACTGCTATTGCCCTCACAATAAATGGCACATAAAAGACTGGCTAAAACTAATGGCCACCACTGTTTCAGGTCATTAATGAAGACAATCTAGACACCTGCTTGGTATTTATGTTTGCTAGACTTGGGGACTAGTGTCTCAGATCAAGCAAACAGGTGCCCAATCAATTCTTTCGACAAGGCCATAATACAGTGTCTTTATCGCTACAAACACCATGATACACCACCATGGTTTTACCATGCCCTCCACTTAGGGCTGGGCAATATATCAATATTATATCAAAGATAGATATTGTCTTAGATTTTGGATATTGGAATATTGGAATATCGCAAAAGTGTTGTCTTAGTCTGAATCATTAGATCCATATTACTGATGATGATTTATCAAAAATGTCATTGTTGAACTATTTTGTAAAAGCATCAATAGTCAGCCCCACAATATCGTCGCAGTATCGATATCGAGGTATTTTGGTCAAAAATATTGTGATATTTGATGTTCTCCATATCACCCAGCACCTACTTCCACTTGAGTTGTGCATCTTTTCCTTTCGTAGTTTTGAACCGGTCCCAATTTAAATCATATTACTTTTTTAAATAACAAATGTGTCATCAATTGAATTTTTTTCCTCAATTTCTATTTCAAATACTGTATCAAAAATACCCATAGACTGTATGTAAGAAGTGGATGTGAGTCACCGTGATGTCACCCATTGGTTTGTGGTGCTTCGAGATCGGCATTTTGGCCGTCGCCATCTTGGTTTTTTTTGGGAACCAGAAGTGACACGAGAGGGTGGAGCTAAGTACAACCGAACGCTGAATACGACATTTTTAGGCGTCCAAAAATGTTACGATTAACTTTCATGAACTGAAAACACACTGTGAAAGGGTTAAAGTTGTAAGACGAAAACACGGACAACTCCCAGACCGGACAACGCCGTGGTACGCCGACCTGTCAATTATGATCTATTTGACTCTAAATGGCACCATAATTTACTAAATGAACATCATGCTGTATTGAAGAAGACTTGAAACTAGGGATTGAGACCATAAACTCATGTTTACAATGTTTACTGAGGTCATAAATCAAGAGAGAAGTAGGCTCATTTTCTCATAGACTTCTATACAATCAGACTTCTTTCAGCAACCAGAGGAGTCGCCCCCTGCTGGCTGTTAGAAACAGTGCAGGTTTAAGGCACTTCCGCAAAGGGTCCTCTGCCACAGTGGTAAACATGGGCGGTGAAATACTGGATAACGTTTTTAGTCAGTTCCTTTTTTCCCCCCTAGCTTTTTGTTTACCTCAGTTTTTGGGTCAGCGTCATCCTTTTGAATCTGGTATTTTCATTAAAGCTGCATGGTCGCATCACATGTCCCTGCACAGTCAGTGAAGTAAAACACTTCATGGCTTCACTAACAGTTTTGCCTTCAACTAGTAGGAGCTAGGTGCCAGAAGCATTAGCTGCTAACGTTAGCAGTATTCGCCTTATGTCGACTACTGTCAGGGCACAACCTTTGAGTATGAATAGAGAGATCTGCAGACAGATAATGTCTTTTAAAGACTTCTGTCAAAAGGTGGTCCGACATTTCTCTCAGTGTGGTAATGTTGTGGATTGACGAAGCAGGTATGTGATTGGGGGAATGCAGTGAGCTGGGAGGGGAGGCACATGAGCAAACACACACACACACACACAGGCTACAGGCACAGGAGTGCAGAGAGAGAACTTGTAAAGATCGATTTCTGTCAGCCCTATCGCTTTTTCTTCTAAATGTCATGGAAAGTTTGGCTCCCATCTGGGGTTCTGTATCGACGTAGCTGAATCTCTGCCTCTTGCAATGATATTTCGATACAAACCGGTTAATCATTACTCCCTTACCTGCCCCTGTATCATATAATGAACATCACATTACATTTGATTTATAAAATTGCACCAATTTGCACACAAGTAGAGAATAAAATGAACAGTTGTGAGACTGCCAACGCAAAGTCAGAGTTGCTGACTGGATCGGCGTTATATTATGTAGAGACAATAGCCGTCAATAAATTGGCAATCGGAGCTCTGCTAATGCCAGGAGTCATAAGGAAAGACCGGCACCTACAGCACACCAACCTGTTCTTGACACCTTAGTACACGCATGAAAAGAAGTTTTGCATACTGTGCTCATCTTGCATCATATCTAACAGCAGCAAAGCTACACTGCATCTGTTCAAAACATTGAGACATTCTGACTCACGAATAGGGCTGAAAGAAAATATTGAAAATATCGAATGTTGGAATACTATGTTTTGTGATACTTTATCGATTCTCAGAAACGCTGGTTCTATTTTGAATGAATAGTTAACATGCAAAGATGAACTCAGTCAATACTTTATTTCATTTGTAAAGAGATGCGTCCTCTCAGTGTATGTACCCTCTCAGAGTAGTGCTGTGATGTTGGATGTTACAGGGACTGTGATAAATGCAAATGTAGATCCAACTGTTCTGATTGCATAAAAAAAAAGTAAACAATTTTTACTCAGATTTGATGCATTTGGTGGTGTGTTCTTTTTGCTGTGACAATTTTCCTAAAATTAGATTTAAAAAATAGCAATATATCGCAATATATTGAATGGTAACCCCTGTATCGTTATACGTATTGTATACGCAACTTCTTATTCAATACACAGCTCTAATGATGAAAACATATCAACGTGGATAGAGAAACATTTTAAGATGGCTGATGAATCTAAAAAAAAGTCAAAATAAAGAAGCCCCATATGCTAGTCTATGCTCAGCACACAAAAAGGAGTGGTTTTGCTACTTTCCTGCTGATGCCTGCCTCACTTTGCATTTAGCCTCAGAACAATACTGCAGTGAGATTACAATCAGAACCCGGCTTTGGACCCCTTCTGTGTGGAGTTTGCATGTTCTCCCCCGTGTTAGCGTGGGTTTTCTCCGGGTTCTCAGATTTCCTCCCACAGTCCAAAGACATGCAGGTTAATTGTTGACTCTACTGTAAATGTCCCGTAGGTGTGAATGTGAGTGTGAATGGTCTGTCTCTATGTGTCAGCCCTGTGATAGTCTGGAGACCTGTCCAGGGTGTACCAGCCTTCACCCAATGTCAGCTGGGATCGGCTCCAGCCTTCCTGCGACACTAATTGCAGGTAACGGATGGATGGGTGGAGGTCAATGCAAATGCTATGTGCTAAGAAAATACAACAACAACTAGGGCTGTCGATATAACCCGCAAAATTGCGCTATTGACAAGCTAACCGTAGCGGATGTAAACCATCGGCCCAACAACCAAAAAAAAACGTTGCGCCTCATTGCCCTTCTATGTTCTGCATTGAACAATAAACAAGTAGTCAATTAATTAGTCAATCAACTGCCATCTTTGTAATTTAAAAAGCAACAATATACCTAATAATAGTCCAACTATAAAGCTTATTTGTATAACACTAAAATCAGGAAAAAAGACGTAATTAAAAAAAGAAAGAAAAATCCAATAGTACCGTATATCGCGCTGTTGAGCCAATCATTATCACCGCAGGGGAAATTCTTTCACCGGGACCACCCTAACAACAACAACAACTCCTATCACATGGACTTATTTCAAACCAAGGATTGCACTGATGGGCTACTCAGTGCAGTTACACATCGTGCTCACCGCACCAAGAAACTGAAAAAGTGTCCCGTCACTCTTTATGGATTCCTTGAGTCCAGGTATCAGGTTTAATAGTAATGAAACTCCTCTACTTTTGCTTTCCTCCATCTTTTTCAAGGTTGTTGGGTGGCTGCCTCTCCTCGTTTCAATACGAGCTGTAAAATCTATTTGACAGCTCTGATTTATGACACAGCACAGGCACAGAGCGCCTGTGGGGGGAAAAAGAGAGTATGTTTGAGTGTGTTTGAAAGTGTGTGAATGTGTGTGGGTGTGTGAGCGTGTGTGGGTGTGTGAGCGTGCCCCGGCTCACGGAGGACCACCGCTTCTGTGCTCAATGTTCAAGCGCCCGACGGAGCACACAGGTGGGGAACTCCCGTGTGCTCACGAATATCCGAACACAGACAAACCTGTGATCACATGCACACGCACCGGCGGAACTAGCATTAATAGACAGAGCACTGTACGTATTACACTATCTAATAAGAGCTATGCTCACTTGTGTGTTGACTCTGGCAGTGCCTTAAAAACTGTTTTTCTTCCTAGTGTGTTGATTTTTCTTTTACAAAGAAGTAAACAAGTGTTGTCTTGTGTTGTTGTGGGCAGTGGGAATATCCTCAAGAGCTTTGGGAACTCTTGGGTGTGCACGCATGGTGCCTTCTGTCAATGTTTACTTCTGGAATTGGAAAGTGTTTTTTTGTCAGCTCTCTCCCTCCGTCTTCCTCTGTCCATCAACCCCCCCTCCAATCCTCTCCTCTGTCCTCCTGTTCTCCTCGCCTGGATGCCCATAGTACTCACCGTTTGTCACATTCAAGGCCAGGTTAGATGCTCTGGGATAGGAGAGGGATGTGTGTGTATGCTCCAATGTGTTTGTGTGCACATCTACAGTATACAGTATATATATATATATACAGTATATATATATATATTTATATATGGAGTTTGCATGAGTTTTCGCCAGGTTCTCTGGTTTCCTCCCACAGTCCAAAGACATTGCAGGTTCACATTGCATGGTTGTCCATAGTTAATCGCGATTAATCGCAATTTTTTCAAAACGTACCTTAAAGGGAGATTTGTCAAGTATTTAATACTCTTATCAACATGGGAGTGGGCAAATATGCTGCTTTATGCAAATATATGTATATATTTATTATTGGAAATCAATTAACAACACAGAACAATGACAGATATTGTCCAGAAACCCTCACAGGTACTGCATTTAGCATAAAACAATATGCTCCAATCATAACATGGCAAACTGCAGCCCAACAGGCAACAACAGCTGTCAGTGTGTCAGTGTGCTGACTTGACTATGACTTGCCCCAAACTGCATGTGATTATCATAAAGTGGGCATGTCTGTAAAGGGGAGACTCGTGGGTACCCATAGAACCCATTTACATTCACATATCTGGAGGTCAGAGGTCAAGGGACCCCTTTGAAAATGGCTGTGCCAGCTTTTCCTCGCCAAATTTTGCGCAGCTTTGGAGCGTTATTTAGCCTCCTTCCTGACAAGTTAGTTTTACATAGTTGGTACCAATGGATTCATTAGGTTTTTGTAGTTTCACATGATACTAGTATCTACACTCAAGCTTTAAAACTGAGTCCGGTACAACCCCTGAAAGATCGATTGCGTTAATGAAATGAAATGAAATTAAATGAAATGAAAACAAACTTGCAACGCATTTTTATCCTGTTAACTTTGACATATCCTATCCAGGGAAGTCTGAAAATAAATGCTGTGCAAGGACATGAATGCATCCATGTAGATTTGTGTGCGCCTGCACCTGTGACATTGTGTCATCTAGGAGTTGAATTTCACACCTTGTGCCTTTGCTATTGTCAGGCAGAGAGGAACCGTTGACGGACAGCAGGGGAAGGACGGGGGGGAGAACTTCTGTCAGATGAAAAAGGTTGTGGCAGCTGACAGAGGGAAGGAGAAAGTGTTCATGCACCCTTAGAGGACGTATGTCAGAGGTGTGGGAGGACAGACATGCGGTCCGAGACGGAGCAGAACAGTGAGGGCTACACTGTATTGTGAAAAAAAAGCAATAGAAGTGTGATGGAGCTCTCTCTGTGGTAAGATTCTAAAGGTTGAAATTCATCTTTCCTCTGTATTGCTGGCAAGGAGTTCATATTTGGTCGGGAGAATTCAATACTCATCACGACATGTCACTGTTCCATTACCTCGAAAGACATTCCTCTCCACGTACCACATGACGGCAACACATTTCATTATCCGTTTGAATCTACGCCGACTGTGAATCTACACACGTGAAGTTTATCTGTGGGACGACGAAGGGAGCCGACACGAATCCCTGCTTACGTCTCTAGGGCCGTGAAGTGTCTCTTCGGCAGCTAAACACACCTCGGCGGTTTGTGCATTCTCGCTACAATGTTTTTTTCCCCCCCTCTGTCAGTCTGTTAGAGTCATTAGCAGCATGCTAATCAAGGCTAATTACATTGAGATAGGCAGAGACAACTCATTTCTTATCGTGACAGAGTGCCGCCGCTGTGCCTGACAATGTTGTGCCACTAAATAAGACGCTGCTTTTAATCACCAGTGTTTTTTTTGTTGTTGTTAGGTAAATGAATGCGACCGTGTTTTCTATTTGATTTCTATTGTTACTTCTGTCAAATGTTAATCGGTCTGTCGGAGCTTTTTCAGAGGTTCTAAATCTAATTTTTGTGTCTCTACATGCATCGGCTTTGGTTATTCTAAAGGGCAGGGAAACAGCAAAATCAATTAAGAAACTGTGTTTAGTATTATGTTATTCCAAATGGTAATGATAAAATCATTTTAAAGCAATGGATGTAAGGACAAGTGAATATTCTAAGAGAAAAGGGAAGGGAAAAGAGCAGGAGGGTTTGGAATGAAGAGAGAAGAGGAAGGAAAGAAAGGTGGGTGCGTGAAACGGGAGGAAGGGTATTTGAGAAGAGAAAATGCGAAAACAGAGTCTTGTTGTAGGCAAAGTCTCTTCCACGGCGATGGATTGTAAGCGTCAGGCGGTGCAGATCCCCCCCTCTCTCTGCCCCCCTCTTCAAGTTATAAAAGCTCATTTTGGAGATTTTGCTGGCACGGCAGAAAAGGCCTCTGTTCCCCATTTTCCATATTTCATATACGGCCCATTGGCAAGCATCGTCTACGAGTGTCATGGCTTGGCACATTTATGAGAGATGCATTGGAGAGCTTATCACTTGGAAGATATGCTTAAGTTCAGCGTTTTGAAAGTCACTGTGCACTCTACGGTAATTCCCTTATAAAGCAGAGGTAAATTATGATCACCTATATGGTTACGCCTTCAACAAATACGAGTATACACAACTGAAAGCGTGAGTCAGAGTTGCAGCTTGCACAACAAAAAATAATAATAACACATCTGATTTACATAGATCTATGTAAATAAAATCGCTACAAAAAACTAGGTTAAGGGTGCAGTGTGTAGGATCTGGCGTGGCGACATCTAGCGGTGAGGTTGCAGATTGCAACCAACTGAAACTTCTCTCGTGTGCTGAACGTGTAGGAGAACTACAGTGGCCGACGCAAAAACACGAAAGGCCCTCTCTAGAGCTCTAGAGTTTGATTTGTCCTTTCTGGGCTACTGTAGAAACATGGCAGCCGGCTCTGTGACGAGGACCTGCTCTGTATGTAGATATAAACGGCTCATTCTAAGGTAAAAAAAAACACAACAATTCTTATTTTCGGGTGATTATACACTAAAGAAAACATTAATATTATATTCCATTTTCAGCCAATTGAACGCCCTAGTTGTTACACACTGTTCATTTAATTAAAAAGGAAATGGAACAAAATATTAGGACAAGGAATACAAAAAATAATAGGAGAATATAAAATGGCATTTATTAGCATTATTCGACTACCATAACACTGCAGTGAGATGTAAAGAGCCATCAATAGACTTTTTCAGAATTGACAAAATAGACATAAATGGGCCCCTTTGCATTTCCTGTTGCAATTTTTGTTAAAGATCCAATATCATAAAAAAAGTGAGATTTCATGTTTTTTTTTATTATAAAGCAGGTTTAAGTGCTGTATAAATACTGTGAAAGTATCGAAACGCTCAATCCATGGGGAAATACACACAGCCCGTATTCAGAAACTCTGCATTTGAAACAAACTGTCAGGATTTCTGTCCATTTGTGATGTCAAAAAATATACAATATTTAGACTCTTTACACAGATTTAAACATATATATTCTAAATGTTTCCCAGTTTATTTCCTGTTGCAGTGTATGTAAATAACATCAGCTGACAGGAAGTAAACATGGACCCAATCTGTTGCGTAGTATCGCAATTCTGTTGCAATTCTGTCGCAATTCCGTCGAAATGCGCTAAAACAGAGCGTTTCAGACAGAGGGTGAATACAGGCATATTCAGGCTGACAGCATGAGGAAAATAAAGTGTTTTTTGAACATTACAGCATGCAAACATGTTCTAGTAGAAACACAAAATACAAGTATGAACCTGAAAATGAGCACGATATGGGACCTTTAATGACAGTAAGCCAGCGTGAACAATACCAGGACCTTGAAACTGAAGCAGCTAAGTAGTGATGCACCGATACTGATCCTGGATAGGATATTGGAGACAATGGGGCTGATCTATTCAATTTAATTCTGTTTATATACTCTATACATTATATACTTTTATAGAATTTTAATTCCTGTTTAAATTTTGACCAATTTGTTGCTGCATTAAAAAGGTTTAAATACTCTCCCTTTAAGTTACATTTTTAACAGATAAAAATGTGCTATTAATTTGCGATTAATCTTAATTAATCATGCAAAATCATGCAATTAATCGGAATATATATTTCAATTGATTGACAGCCCTACATAATTCCCAACATTGCTCAACAAACCTTCAACCTGGTCTAATTAACCAAAATAATTGAAAACACCTGTGCTGTGTTCAGGGCCCTTAAATGTTCCTAAACAGGGTAAAGAATGATTGAACTCCTTTTGTATGTGTCACCAGCTAAGTAGTCACATTATTCGGGTAATTACTGGAAGTTTGAATGAAACGCATACGACAAATTGCACACGCAGCCTAAGGGTAATGTCCTCTTTGTGTTCAAATGTGTCATACAACAGCAGACACATGCACACTTTCCAACTGAGCTGAATTAACATAGCATTTCATCAAAGTGAGCTCTGTCAGTGGGGCGGAACAAGTACTATAGAAGCTACAGATGCACATTAGTTGAATATTAATCACAATCGCGGTTTTGGCTTCCCACAATTATATGAACATGATCGACTGCGATATCGATGTTTAAAGGTCCCATATTGTGCTCATTTTCAGGTTGATACTTGTATTTTGTGTTTCTACTAGAACATGTTTACATGCTGTAATGTTAAAAAAAATCTTTATTTTCCTCATACTGTCAGCCTGAATATACCTGTATTTACCCTCTGCCTGAAACGCTCCGTTTTAGTGCATTTCAACGGAATTGCAATGGAATTGCGTTGCTAGGCAACAGTGTGGGTCCATGTTTACTTCTTGTCAGCTGCTGTTATTTACAAACACTGCAACAGGAAATAAACTGGGACTCATTTAGAATGTTTACATTTAAAACTGAAATTGTCTAAATAGTGTAAATTTGTGACATCACAAATGGACAGAAATCCTAACGGCTTGTTTCAAATGCACAATTTCTAAATACAGGCTGTGTGTTTTTCCGTATATTGAGCGTTTTGATAGTTTAACAGTATTTTTTATACCACTTAAACCTGCTTTAGTATAATGTACAATACCTGAAAATCTCCTTTTTTAAAATATGGGACCTTTAAAATGCGTTCTCCGCTCATAGAAAACTCTGCTGCAAAAATCGATCTACTTGCGATGGCAAATTATGACCCTATCATGATGCGTTCAAATGTAATCTTGTAAAATGTAGTTTTGGGTGAGAAACTTGAACAAATGCAGTTGTTTGAAGGACACGTTTTCACAGCAATATAAAATAGATAATAGAGAGGGAAATATGAAAACTTCCTAACACTTGCTCTGAGCAGCTTGAAATACATCATTAAAACTAATAATGCCAAGATTTTTTTTTAATCAAATAAATATTTAAAATAGATATAATATATAAAATGCAATCATTTATTGATTTTATCTTATTATTTTTTATATTATTTATCATCAGAATTTGTTTTTGACGGTTGGAATGAAACACAAGATGGAAGTGAAAGCAGCGCTCTGTTTTTTTAAAGGTCCCATATCGTGCTCATTTTCAGGCTCATACTTGTATTTTGTGTTTCTACTAGAACATGTTTACATGCTTTAATGTTCAAAAAACACTTTCTTTTCCTACTGTCTGCCTGAATTTACCTGTATTTACCCTGTCTGAAACACTCCATTTTAGTGCATTTCAACGGAATTGCAATGAAATTGCAATGGAATTGCGTTGCTGGGCAACAGTTTGGGTCCATGTTTACTTCCTGTCAGATGATGTTATTTACATCCACTGCAACAGGAAATAAACTAGGACACATTTAGAATGTTTATGTTTAAAACCGTGTAATGGTCTAAATATTGCACAATTTCTGAATACGGGCTGAGCGTATTTCTTTGTATATTGAGCGTTTCGATAGTTTAGCAGTATGTATAAAGCACTTAACCCTGCTTTATAATGTAAAAGACCTGAAAACCTAATTTTTTACAATATGGGTCCTTTAAATGTAAAAACAAATATTTTGTCCCTAAAATCTATGAACGATCGTAATAAATAATCGTGATTATCATTTCGGCCATAATTGTGCAGTCCTAATAGAAGCATGCACACATTAGGATTTGTGTTCAGTGTATGACACAAGCAGTGTGGATCAGTGTTTGATGGCTCAAACTCAGCTCACCCGGGTCAACCCCTGTATCGACACGTTGAAGTGTCCTTGTGGAAGACGCTAATCTGCACTTACTGTAATGGACTACCCAGTCTAGCGGCGCCGACTGTGACCTCACCGACAAGGAAACCGAGCAACGAGATTTTCTCGAGTCAGTGTCACATTATGATTGTCTTAAGTAAGCCTGTGACCTCGTCCTCACGGCGTTAGCGTTAGCTGCTAACCCCGATGGGCACTAAAGCTAAAGCACTAAGCAACTTATCAGGAGGCTTCCGGCGCGGGGGGCATTAAAGCTGACCGAGAGGAGCGAGTAGAGCAACATTGGCTCAAAGTCCTGCTTAGTCATCGCTTCTCTCAGTGTGGTGAAAAAAAAGTGCCACTTTCATTCCTCTGGTGATAAGGGGGAGAGTGAAAAGGCCGGGAATCAGACCTGTGTAATGCTGATGGACGTAGTCAGTCTCTGAGTGAGCGGGGCTCCAGTGCGAGTCGTTGGGGGGGGAACTGGAAATGCAGCATCAGCAGTGGTGGATTTACTTGGATGAATGGACTCGGCTCGGCGAGGATGGAGGCGGTGGTGGTGGTGGTGGGGGGGAGTTTGGAGGGTGGTGGGTGTCAAAGCAAGTGGCTGAGACATGGCTAATACTGCCAGTGAGCTGTGGCCACCTAAGTAATTACTACCTTTGCTGTTAGGCTAATCCCCCTGAGCAGAGCAGCAAGCTCAGGAGAGAAAAGCTTAGAGCCTCTGTGGGGCTCCCGTCACCCGACTTCTTCTATTACACAGAGACACCGACCTGTCTCACTCAGAGAGAGAGAGAGAGAGAGAGATCCACTCTACTCAATAGATCTACAATCATGCTGATCCTTCAAAACATTCATAAACATACACACGTGTGTTTAATCAAAACAGATGAGTATATCTCATTTTTTTTTTTTTTTTTTAAATTTAGGCTTCCATTGACACTGAATATAGAATGGAAATATGTGGCCGAAATATGGACTTGGACTTGCATTTATATAGATCTTTTCTAGTCTTCCGACCACTCAAAGCGCTTTACACTACATGTCAACATTCACCCATTCACACACCGACGGCTCAGACATCGGGAGCAATTTAGGGGTTAAGTGCCTTGCTCAAGGACACTTCGACATGTCACAGGAGGAGCCGGGGATCGAACCTCCGAGCTTCCAATTAGTGGACGACCTGCTCTACCTATGTATATATCTACCGTATGATAATACATAATATAAACAAGAGGATAGTCACATCATGGAAAAACAGAAGACGAAGCTTTTTTTAGTCCCCATGCGAACACTAGTTGTAGATGTTTTCTGATGGTATTCTACTGGTTAAGACACACATCCATAGAGTACTTGTTATGACCACGGTTAGAATCCGGCCATCCCCATCTCCCCCCCACCCCCCTCTCAATATTTCCTGTCCTCTACTGTCTCCTGTTAATAACGTGCTAAAATTTAATCATAGGTATAATTATATATATACATATATATATATATATATATATATATATATATATATATATATATATATATGTATATATATAGGTATATTTCTCCAATTATATATGTGAATACACATGCAGTTCATATGGTTAATAATTTAGTGATTGGACCGTCAACTAACAGGGGATTAAATATCTAGAATTTATGTTTCAATGGTTATAAATATAATAAATTTAAATAGAAGACGAAGCTGACAAATATTAGCACAATTGAGAAATCACATTTAAACCATATGTTGACCTTTATTTGGAGGGATCAGCGGTGACTTGGGTCAAGCGTGACGTCCTTTGTAACGATTGTCTTCTTGATATTATTGCGAGATAAAAAAAGTAGGGATGCACCGATACCGATACTAGATCGGATATCGGTGACAGCGTGGCTGACCTATTCAATTCAATTCTATATTTATATACTATATACATTATATACTGGAATTTTAATTTAATTTTTTGACCAAATTGTTGCTGCATTAAAAAGGTTTACACTTGAATTGTAATTCCTGTTCATTTTTAAGATTTTTTTACCAAGTTGTTGGTGTACGAGTTATTATTTTAATAATAAATAACAATTTGGTAAATTTATACTTATGTATTTATTTGTTACATTTTCTTTTACAAAGTTAGGAAAGTAAGTCAAGCCTGATGTTGTCTTACACATAACAGAATGATCCCACTGACTTCCACAGTGAGGCATACAGCTTATTTATTAAACACTGGTATCGGATCGGTACTCGGTATCGGCCGATACCCAAGTATCAGTATCGGGACTGAAAAAGTCGGACCGGGCATCCCTAATAAAAAGTTAATTTTGACAAGACACATTTTCAATGCAAATAAACACAACTTCAAATTGCAACCGATGAGACGTCTCCACATGTAAACCACCACAGAAAACAGAAAACAAACTGACTGCTGAGCAGGTTTACTAACCACAACAAAAAGGAACACATACTGTGCGTCAGTGTAAAGAACAGATTCCAGAGCAGTCTGCTGATGCTGTTGACAACTTCAAACTTCACAGAAACTAATTGTTTTAAAACAGCAAGAGAGCAGCTCTCCTCTCTTGCCGGTTATCAAACATGGAAAAAAAAAGAAGTCTCCAACCAGTCAGCTTGGCATCACATCTCTGCTGCTGCGAGGGGGTTTACCTTTGCGTTCGGAGCGTTTCTTGCGCCTCCTCTTGAACCTGCGTCGGATCAGGCAGTAATAGGAGCCCAGATTCTGCGCTCCGTTGGTAAGAAGGGCCATGGCTTGGTCAGCACTTAACCACTGTTAGCAAAATCAACTAAACAGCTCTCTTTGCAGCACTAGACTAACCTGGAGCAGATCTGCTGGGATCTCACCGTGAACACATGGTCTACCTGTCCTTCACGCTCGTCCGGTGTGTGTGTGCCGTCAAGCTGTAATGATATTCAGAACTCCACACACCTGCAGCGTTTCTTTCTTTCTACTCCCTCGTATCCGAAACTCTCGTTCCCTCCCTCCCTTCTTCCCTCCCTTTCCTCCTCCCCCTCGCCGTTTCTCTCCTCTGTTGACTTCATGTCTGCCCTATCAGTAGTCAGAGAGGGGGAGGAGATGGGGTAGGGTGTGAAAAAAAAGGGAGGGGACTAGCAGAGGAGGGAGGCTCGGGTGGGAATTAACGCAGGGAATCGAACTCTCAAAGTCACGGACGTGTCCGATAAGCAAAAAACCTCTCACATCCCAGGTCAAAACGCAACTCCAATATGCTCACACATTCACTACGTACACACATGTGACATTCAAACCTGCTAATATAAAAATGTAAATTAAATCACCCTTGCAATGTTGGAATCAGTTTTCACCTCACCCTTTTACTCCAACTTTAAGATTTTTATATGTATCATGCTTGTATTCCCTCTCTACTGACGTACCTCACCGGGAGTGAAAGGGATGAGAGGCATCTCAGAAAAGAAGCACTCTGCCTACCTCTAGTGGTGATCCTCTGCAATTACACCTGTGATGAAACCACATCTTCCAAGCCACCGAGGACTCACTAATGCTTAAGCTGATGATTATTGTGGCTGGCTGAGAATTGTTATTAAAGCAGCAGTGGGTCGTATTGGAGCAAATATGATTAAAAAACCCCCACTATTTTTATAAAAACGGTCACTATATCCTGACAGTAGTGCATGAGACAGGGAATGTGAACAAAATCAGGTGGTGCAGGTGCAGAAGTCTAGTTTTCCCTCAGAAAACATGAATGATGCCAAAAACATTCTGACTACCATCGCTTTAAAGGTCCCATATCATGCTCATTTTCAGGTTCATACTTTTATTTTGGGTTTCTACTAGAACATGTTTACATGCTGTAATTTTCAAAAAACACATTATTTTCCTTGTACTGTCTGCCTGAATATACCTGTGTTTACCCTCTGTCTGAAATACTCTGTTTTAGTGCATTTCAACAGAATTGCATTGCTAGGCAACAGCTTGGGTCCATGATTACTTCCTGTCAGCTGATGTCAACTGCAACAGGAAATAAACTGGGACACATTTAGAATGTTTACGTTTAAAACCGCGCGATTGGTCTAAATGTTGCATATTTGTGACATCACAAATGGACAGAAATCCTAACGGCTTGTTTCAAACGCACAATTTCTGAATACGGGCTGTGTGTATTTCTCTGTATATTGAGCGTTTTGATAGTTTAATAGTATTTATATAGCACTTAAACCTGCTTTATAATGTAAAAGACCTGAAAATCTCACTTTTTACAATATGGGAACTTAAAAGACATGCTCGTTTTGTTGACAAATGGTGCACTAAAAGCCTTCATTTAGCCACTTCAACCAATGTAGACAAAGACAGAACGAAACAAGAAAAGTGAGTGCAACAACAGAAATGGAAAAAGTAGAGAGATAAAACACTCACCTTTGGCTCTGTTGTGTAGTCTGCGATCGGAAAGAAAACCTGATGGAAAGAAAGAGAAGATGTTCCAAGTAAGTAAACAGCCGAGTTACTGTCAAAGATCTGGATTACTGACAGTACAAAGGGTGCAACCAAGTTAGTGGATGGATACAGAGGGCAAGTAAAGGTACACACACTAGATTAACCCTCCATTAGTGGTGAATATTAAGCCAGCTTTCCACAACAGACGATCTTTGCCAGCCATGAACTGGCTGAATCGTTCCAAAAGCTGGTGTTTCTGGCCCGTCGCAGCCATTGTCTGAAGGGACGGTATGCAGGTTTTTCCACTGAGCGTTACTGGATCTATTAATTTAGCTGGAAAACTGATTTTTTTTCCCTTCTAATTAATTCATTGCAATATAATATAAAGTGCTACAGTGCTTCCCTGCAAGCACAGCATTTGGCAAAAAACAAGGCCCTTATTAAGAAATGTGATGTGGTGGTTTATGTGGCCAGTCGTTACACTGATCTGAACCAGACCAAACAAACACATTACTAAAATGATTTCTCTGGAAAATAAACAGGCTAAATGAAAACAAAAGTTCCAGACATCAGAATAACCCCAACTGACAAAGCTTTCAATGTCCCTTCGACTAACCAAAGAGACTTCTAAGTTCTATAACATTCACTATTTGACCATCCAACTGGAATTTTAGACTAGATACATATTCATGTTAGATTAATACCGCTGCAGTCTGCAGCATGCCACACGGATGCACATGTAACATGGAGCAAATGTGAGCGTGTACCGTAACACTATATATGATTTCCTTGTTTTGGCTATACTTTATAACAGTGGTTCCCAACCTGGGGTCCGGGCCCCCCTCAGGGTGGCGCCAAAGATCATAGGGATTGCACGAGGATTTGTCTGCTCTGAAGTTGTCAAAATTAGATTTGCACATTTATAACTAAAATCATAGTAACACATTTACTAAATCGTTTATACCAAAGTCTGAAGATAAACTTATTTAAAAAGATATTTTTTTAGCTTCTTAGTAGGCCATATTCAGTTTAAACCTAGTATCTGTGTACAGTTTCAGATAAAGATCAGGCTACACTAATATTATCAGCATTATACTATTTGTAGAATTAGATTCAAGGAAAAAGGTTGTAACCACTGCTTTACAACACTGGCTTTTAAATAAAACAGTGACTAAGTTTCCATGCACACTAATATTCCACTATTATTCCGAATATGACAATATTCGAAATTTGATAGGCGTCATGCAAACAGCATATTCTGTTTGAATATTCTAAATTAGGCCTTATTCTGAATGGAGCATTTGCCGATTAAAGGTCCCATATCGTGCTCATTGTCAGGTTCATACTTATATTTTGTGTTTCTACTAGAACATGTTTACATGCTGTAATGTTAAAAAAAACAGCTTTATTTTCCTCATACAGTCTGCCTGAATATGCCTGTATTTACCCTCTGTCTGAAACGCTCCGTTTTAGTGCATTTCAACGGAATTGCGTTGCTAGGCAACAGTTTGGGTCCATGTTTACTTCCTGTCAGCTGATGTCATTTACATCCACTGGAACAGGAAATAAACTGGGACACATTAAGAATGTTTACGTTTAAAACCGTGTAATGGTCTAAATATTGTATATTTATGACATCACAAATGGACAGAAATCCTGATGGCTTGTTTCAAATGCACAATTTCTGAATACGGGCTGTGCATATTTCTCTGTATATTGAACGTTTCAATACTTTCACAGTATCTATAAAACACTTAAACCTGCTTTATACTATAACAGACATGACAATCTCACTTTTTACAATATGGGACCTTTAAGACATGTGGGATATGCCGATATTATTCAGGTTTTAGGAGCATTCTTTGGAGCAGTGCATTCGGAATATGCGTCTCAATTTGGAGTTTTTACCACAGTTTGTGATACACGGCCTCTTGCCTGTTCAGGGCTGGCTCAAACACAAACAAACTAGCCGACAGTTTGCAGAGATGCATGCCCAAAAGAAAAGCCCACATTTCTGGTCGGAGGGAGAAACACACCTACTTTTAAACATTATGAAAGACTTGGATATCAACAGGTTTTTGATTATTTGTAAATATCCCAAGTAGGAATATTGTCTTATTCAGAGTTAGGACATGATAATTTGTGCATGTAAACGTAGTCAGTGACTATGAGTTAGGGTGGTATTAGAAGGGTTTGAGGGTATAAGAAGGTGTCTACATCTATATTGGCAGACTTGTTGCCCTTTTTCTACTAAGTCCCTCCGTTTTTGGAAGATGTACCATAGCAAGAGGATGATTCTAGACATTCAGACAAGGCAACCAAAGAGTTTTTAAAGCACAAACCCCTGTTGTTGTTCATGACTAGGTAAGATAAATATCTTCCTTTACCAGTGCAACGAAGATGGACTTTTTTTTACTAGTATTATACTTTATAAATATTGCAATTCCGAATCTGATTTCTGCACATGAACCCTCCAAAAATGCAAGTGGAAAAATTACTTGAAGCTCACAGACCAAACATAACAGAAAAAAGACCTTAAAGGTCCCATATTGTTAAAAAGTGAGACTTTTATATTATAAAGTAGGTTTAAGTGTTATATAAATACTGTTAAACTATCAAAACGCTCAATATATGGAGAATTACAAACAGCCCGTATTCAGAAATTGTGAAAACAATGCTGATTGAAACAAGCTGTTAGGATTTCTGTCCATTTGTGATGTCACAAATATACAATATTTAGACCATTACGCGATTTTAAACGTAAACATTCTAAACGTGTCCCAGTTTATTTCCTGTTGCAGTGTATGTAAATTACATCAGCTGACAGGAAGTAAACATGATCCCAAACTGTTGCCCAGCAACGCAATTCCGTTGAAATGCACTAAAACAGAGCATTTCAGACAGAGGGTAAATACAGGTATATTCAGGCAGACAGTATGAGGAAAATAAAGTTAACATTACAGCATGTTCTAGTAGAAACCCAAAATAAAAGTATGAACCTGAAAATGAGCACGATATGGGACCTTTAAAGCTCCAAAGCCTTACTGGTAGATACAGCAGAGACGAGGAGGGGGAGAAGAAATAGAGACATAAAAGCTCGAGAAGAGTAAAAGAAATAAGAGGGGAGGATATCGAGAAAACCCCTGAGTGAGAACGTAAGATAAAGAACCAGGAAACGAAGAGTGGGAGATGAAGCTATGAGGAAAGGTAAGATGAGGTGAGGAGTAATCTTCCTATAAAAAAAGAAAAGAAGGGTTGTCTTGATCCAAAAGTAGGATTTGGAACCTCTGAGGGTCGTTTAAGGTCAACAAGGCTGTCTTCACTGCTGCCCGACTCCACCACAGCTCTCCTCCCACTGCTCCATATATAAAACGTTCTCAAAAAAACAAATTGAGAGACTTTTGGGTAGAGGTTTGCCAATTAAGCACATGTAGTTAAACTGAGCAGAAAGAGAGAGAGAGAAAGGCAGAAAGAAGAAAACGAGACAGCGACTGAGAAATGGTCGAACGGAGAGGAAAAAAAAAATGACTATAAAAAAAAAGGCAGATGGTTTGAGCAAAAAAAAAAAGAGCCAGCCAAAAGATTTGGGATAAGAGTTGTGGGGTTCTCCAGATGTGAATTCATTCATGCTTCTGTGTGGAAGCCAACGATAACTATTGGCTGGCCAAGTCTCACCACAACTGCCTTGTTTTTGTTTTGCTTTGTTTTTCTGAGAAAGAGACTAAAGTCAGTCCACTTCCTTTAGTGTTTTAATTTATAGAGCAAAAGACATGCAGACATGGGAGAATAGCCTCGCATGCCCCACAGAGGCACATGTTGTTCATCCACAGGCAGAGATTTTACCCACTCCTCTCTCTCTCTTGGCATTTTCGACACATCCTGAAAGAGGAAAGAGGCTGTGGTTACCCAGCCTGACTTTTAAAGGCGTTCCAGACTTCAAATAACAGCTCGACTCCTGGTGGCCTCCGCAGTGGTTAGACTGAGAAACACAACCATTGACAAAAACAACCTCTTAAACTGTTTCACAGGCGAGCGGTCCAGGCTACTGTGGTGAGCCCATCTGTTGGTTCATACCGTAGATGTGCTCACCGTCAACTAAAAAGAACCAAGCTCTAAAAATAGACTCAGTGGGAACAGCTTTTTTTTAATTTTCAAGCCACTTTCAGGGATGCAGAATTGTAAGAGCTCAGTATTAGCTGGTTAAATCGTGCTTCACTAGTACTGGCTTGGAAGATTCCACCTCCTAACTTGTGTTAAACTACCACAGACGATGTAATAAAGAAATGCACAGAAATATACTGGAACTAGAAAGGCACTCGGAATGCGCAGACCTTCGCCAATGCCGTTTCCTTAAGTGAAAAATGATGCGTGTATCCGCCCCGTGATTCGGATCCGCTCCAAAATGTAATGGGTTCTAACTTAGCCCATGCTCCACCCTTCCTCCATGTTACATGAAAATCAGGCTAGTAGTTTTAGGGCTGCCTCCTCTTCTTCCATTAGTCGACTAATTGGCCGCTTTGGTTTTAGTCCGATATGTTATTTTTTAATGCTTTCTTCATGTTGAATGACTTACTTCCAAGTAACTTATGAGCACATCTCTGGTAAACACAAGATTTAAAGTGATGCTTTTTGCTGTATGTGGAGAAACTCAGTTTCACAGATCTGTCGATTAAATCAACTGATCGATTAGTCAACAAAATGGTATGACAGTTAAGGCCCAGACACACCAACCAGACATCACAAACCAAGCGGCGACGAAGGCCACCAGTTGCGTCGCCTCACGTCACCTTTGCCTGACGTTGCACTTGAAAACACCACAAAGACTACAGCCGGCGGCCAACTACCACGTACGTACGATCTGTGACTGTGTGAGATGAAATAACTCTCCCTACCAGCAGGCGGCGGTAGTCTGTATTCGTCATTCAAAAAGGGAAACCAGAAGACCGAGGACGGCGGATATACAAGCCGTTGTTTTGATACGTACATGAAACAAAGCGGCGTTTACACGACTATTTTCACACCGCTCTCACTCACCACTTAGCTTCATTCCAGACGGCCATGTGGTTGTGAAAACATCCGTATGTTTTGAATGATCAGATGAGATGAAGATGAAAAATGAGAAGAGCCTTCTGTGTTTTTTCTTTTGACTTTACTCGTTGGCTTGCTTTCCTCACTTCCGTTTCTCTTCTCGTGCACTGATTCTTCCGCCAATCAGGGTGATTTCTCTGACTGACGGCTGCCGTCGCCGCCGCTTCAACACGCTGAATCGTCTCAAAAACAGGCAGACTAGAGCTGACAGTGCAGGACACATTGAAAAAACTAGACCGACGAATGCCCACCGAGGGCCACAAACTGTCAGGCTTTAGGCGATAAAACTACAACCTCTTTAGATTTACACACCGTCACATCCCTAGTGCTGGTGTGGTTAGTACATTTGCAGCTGATTTGCAGCCAGACAATAATGGAGTCAGGTGAAATTAGCATGGAAGACGTCTATTGATGATTAGGCTATACCAGAGGTCAGCAATCTTTACTACCAAAAGAGCTATTTTAGGCAAAAAAAAGCAATCTGTCTGGAGCAGCAAAACATTTGAGCATTGTGATGAAGGTAACACAGTTTATAGTCTAAGCATATAGTATATAAGTCTGATGCAGTGAGGGCCAAAGTGCAAATGTACTACGGAGTATTAAGGCCATATTGAGGGGAAAAAAATTGGAGATTTACAGAATAAAGTCATAATATTACGAGAAAAAAGTCGTAATATCAAAAGAATAAAGTCATAATATTACGAGAAAAAAGTCGTAATATCAAAAGAATAAAGTCATAACTTTACGAGAAAAAAAGTCGTAATATTACGAGAATAAAGTCATAACTTTAGGAGAAAAAAAGTCGTAATATTACGAGAATAAAGTCATAACTTTACGAGAAAAAAAGTCGTAATATTACGAGAATAAAGTCATAACTTTACGAGAAAAAAAGTCGTAATATTACGAGAATAAAGTCATAACTTTACGAGAAAAAAAGTCGTAATATTACGAGAATAAAGTCATAACTTTAGGAGAAAAAAAGTCGCAATATTACGAGAATACAGTCATAACTTTACGAGAAAAAAAGAAAATAACACGTTAAATTACTACTTTATAATTTCAGGACTTTATTTTCATATTCCGACTTTTTTTCTCGTAAACCTATGACTTTATTTTCATAATATAAGGACTTTATTCTCGAAATCTCAGATTTATTTTTTTTCCTCAAAGTGGCCCTAACACTCCGTCGTACCGTCGTACCATAGACCTCCAACAATGATTAATAAAAATGAAAATGTAAACAAAACACAGTTATTCATTTCCATTTTCAAAAATCTACAGGGAGCCACTGGAGAGGGACTAAAGGGCCGCAGGTTGCTGACCCCTGGGCTATACCATGTTACTAGTTATAACACATTACAATTTAATAAAAAATTTAACTATAGGGCAAACAACAGCATTGTTTTGCATTTTGTGTCCTTTGAATAAAAGACTACTTTTTCAGTCACATATTTTCATCATTCAAGTTTTGTTAGAATTATTGTTATAATATCGTATCGTATCGAGATTGTGAACCCAATATCGTGTATCGTATGGTATCGTGAGCTGAGTGAATCGTCACACCCCTAGTGATCAACCATGTCAATAGATGATACTAGTGGGTGTAGTAGGCCCCTATTGACCCACATCTATGGGGCTTATATGGACTGACAACGCCTATTTAATAGCCTGACAACAGTCTGATCGGCTGAACTGAACGGACATCCGGAGCAGAAGAAGAGTATAAAAACCAAACCTTGGAGTATTCCCGCGGATGCTGATGAAATAAAAAAAAAAAGAGAATTTTTTAGTCTCTTAAAGACCTGTGTGTTTCAGCTGCACGTCGGATCAGTTATCATTGTGGAAAACAAACACGTAGGTATGAGTATGAGTGTCCTGCGATCCCTGAATACCTAAACCTGAAAGCGGATGAAAAATGTCCTGACGAAGAGTGGAGTTCCATTGCCTTGTGAGGAAGTCCCGTTCCTAAAGCAATACTCCCTGAACTTCATCTTGTGAACAGAGTTTTGGCAAAGATTTAGAGAGAGAGAGGGGGGGTTGCATTTGAGAAGATTAGTAGGGGAGCGCCTTTTAGAGCTTTGGAGTGAGTTTGTGTGTGGTCATATTAGGGTCCTATGGTCTTTGAGGACTGGAGTGGAGGGACAGTTGACTTGACATAAGTGATGAGGAAAAAGACAGCAGAGACCGGGCTGGACAAGAATCAAGTCAGAGAGGTTGATTATGAAAGAGAAAGATGATGAAAGAGAGACAGAAAGTCAGTCAACTGCGTGCGACAAGAGGAGTGCGTGACTGTAAACCTCGACTCCCGGTCTTCAGCCAAAAATTAGGCCAATGGCTCAGTAACCACTAGCCCCGCAAACACACACACACACACACACACAGGCTAGCCAGTGTCCTGAGAGCCATTAAACGCTCCCCCCTCCCTGTGACCTAGCTTTTTCTCACACATGCATACACAGGGACAATTTTAATTAATCCATCATTTAATTATGTGTGTGTGTGTGTGTGAGTGATTGTACTGTGATTGATTGTGTGTATGGATGTGTGTGTGTGTGTATATATGTATAAAAATGCAAGGGAGAGAGAAGCTGCATCACCGTGCACTATATTTGTCCTCCCCTTGTGAACGTCTGGCAGTGTTTTTGTTCTGCTGACTTCAGTCCAGCAGAGGGCAGCACTGCTACAAGGTAATTAAACATTATGCAGCATGCACACACACAGAGGACGGAGAATGTTTTTGCATTTGCTTGAACATCATAATCAAATTTTCACACACACAAACACTGCTGCAACCGCTCACATATGTTACGCTGCTCTGTCCTTGAAGGTAAGATCTGTGAATGGTATAGTGTAAAGTTTCCTTACAGAGATAGTATAGTGAGGGATGCACTGTGAAACACATCTTTGCAGAATTCTTTTGCCCAATTTATTATGGAAGTGTATTTGAGACAAATTTGAGAGAAATAGGCACAAGCCAGAGCAGAAGGTGCTGACTAAGAGAACACATCGGATCAAGTGCTCTCATCACATGTACACACTAAGATGGTTTTAGAACGGCTGCCAAAATCACACTGTCCTGGCAGCGCCGGGAAGAAGCCAACAACCTACCCACATGCTGAATGCAATAAAACAGAAATGATCAGAGGACATTTCTTACTCAATTCTGTACTATTTGACTAAAAAGATGTTTTATAACCTTTAGAAAACGTGATATCTATGGTGGTTCGGTGGTTTCCGTCTGTATTTCCAGCACGGTTCTGTGGTTTTCCCTGCACTGCTTTTCTGTATTCATATCCACGTTCTGTGCACCGCTTCAAGGAAATGGATTCAGTGATGCTGAATTGAAGAATCCCGGGTAGTGCATGTTAGACTGCATACTTGGCGATGGGTAGAATTCCAAATGCAAGGGATTAGAAGTGAATTTCTAGTCTTATTTGCGATGGTCCAGGGGCTCTACGGATTTTGTGTTGCCAAAACCATTTTGGTCGCATGAAGTGTTAAGAAGTGTCACGGTCTCTAGGGCAAAGTGTTCTCTAATATTTTGGGGCCAGGGACACCTTATAGAGGAGAACATTTTCCAAAGACCCCCTCTTTATCCTAACAAAGATTAAGTTCACAATTGTACTCTTAGATTCCAGATTTGTATTCTAAAAATTTTCAACCTTCAGACCTGTTTCATAGTGATAAACAGAAACATTTCAATTTGAATCATGTGAAGATAAGATGAGATAATCTTTTATTAGTCCCACAGTGGAGACATTTGCAATGTTATTGAATGTTAAAGTGTCAGTGGCAGAATGTTTTTGGCATTATTGGGCAAAAAAATCCGTAATAACCTTTCAGCATATTGTAATTCAAGTGTTCTGAGAGAGACTTCTGCTCCTCCTCATAGCTCTGTTTTCAGGCTTTAGAAAATCTAGCCCATGACGGAAGACTTTGGCCAATCACAGGTCATTTCAGAGAGAGAGAGCGTTCCTATTGGCTGTTCATTCAACGGAGGTGGATGTCAATCACTCGCAAACTCTGATCAAACTGTCAAACTAGGCAGCCCTGATCAAATATGAATCAGTATTCTGTTACTGTAATGCCTGTTTAGCTGTAAAATGAGAAAGTTTGCTCTGGCTGGTGGGCGGTGCTTGGTTATTTCCTCAACTGATCTCATTATGGCGGCTGGGTCACAAACTTTCTCATTAATAATAAATAATAAATCACATTTATAATGAAATGAAATGGCCATTATGAAAGGCAAGCACTATGTAGAAAGAAAGGGGCTGACAACAGCAGCAGCGCCACAGCAGAAACGCTGCCAGTGTGGACACCACAGGCGTGAGAGACACAGCACTTCAGCGAGGTAGCCGTAAACCCGGGGGTGTGTTGGCTTTCTTAAAAAAAAACACAAATGAGGGAATATACACACTCAAATACACAGTACCACACAACCGTCTAAGAATTATCTATAAACAAACCAGTCTGCCAAAAATAATCTTGCGACTTCTAGTAGCTTCCACAAATCTGATTATCCACAATATTTCACAAACCCCATTGCTTATTTTGCGTCATTTACCAGCTGCTATATTCTACTGGCAGTCTCTCTAAACAGGAGCCTGCTTCTGTTTTTAAATAAGAGGGCCTGTACATAGGAATGACTTAATTCTTCCTATGGGAGTTCCCTTTAGTTCCCAAGTCTACCGTGAACTCCCACAGCTGGGTGTGGTCCCCCTCTTTAACCAGCTCTCCGCCTGGGACAGATCTGCTCCACTGCTTGTGGCTTTGGGTGTTTTTGGCTGACCATCAGTGGTGTGTGTGTGTGTGTGTGTGTACGTGTCTTGTGTGCATGTGTGATCAACGTAAGCATGAGGGGAACAATGGGCGGCTGTGTGTTAGACCCACGGGCAATACATATCCACCTGAAGGGCAAAGCCAACAAGCTGGAACAAAGGAAGGGTGGGATAAGGGCGTCGGACTTCAAGCCACACAGTCTGCGTTCACACTGCAGGTCCTTAATGGTTGTTTATGACGTGATACACTCTTTTATTGCATACCTACATAAAAACCCACAAAATGGCATTACACACGTGTATATAAATAACGAAAGGAATCATATCACCTCTAACTCCCGTGCTTCTCCAGATTCCTTTGAGATTTGACAACCCGAGGTGAATACCAATCAAGCTGAGCCGTTTTGATTTTGTTCCTTCCACAGTTGTCATGTTGCTCCTCAGCCCGAACTGCTGCAAACAACATTTTGACAACAATCTCTGGGAAATTCTGCTAAGATTTGCATGTTGTCATGGCAACACGGACAAAATCCAAGTGGGTTTTTCACGTTGCAGGTAGGCTGTATGGCTCTGAATGTGATTTTTGGAATATTCTGGCTCAATTTAGTGAAAAAACTTTGCATCAGATCACAGGTTCGGGGGGAAAAAGCATCATTGAGATACTCCCAGTTAGAGTGTGAACATGGCACGTAATTGCGTATGAACAGAAATCACCTGACATTGTAAATCAACTGACAATGAGCAGGTTTTTCTCTGCTCAAGGATGTTTTAATAGTGAATTGATGCGGCTGGCTGGCAGTATCCATGCATACCTTGTGCCCTCGTCAAACCACAGACACACACACACACACGTTACTTACTCATAATCTACAACAGCATTTTTGATCCTGCTTCCCGTCATGCCGAACCGCGGTACATTTCTCCTCACCTTTAATAGCCCTCCCTCTCTTTATTATATGTTACAACATAGATGTCAGCACTTTTCTCTTATGACGAATGAGCCTCTTTTCTCAGCCAATTTATCTTTCTACCCTGCTGGGAGCCCTTGTTGATGGCACAACCTTCCATTTCCTGCGTTACGGAGAAGAAGAGGGGGAAACTTGAGGTCACGGGGCGAGAGAAATAGATCTGGTCGCAGAGGGGGAAAAGAGCGGAAAATATGAGTATTTTAATTAACAAGGCAAGGACAGACGTACTGAGGTGGAGTGAGACGGACAGAGAAATAAGACTGACAGGACATGTTTAAAGATGCCACAAAAAACCCCTCCATAATCAGCTCACTTTAAAATGTCAGTGCTACCCTCAGATAGTGAAACACAAACTAATGGAAGCCTGCCCTGAAACTATTGGATTGAATACACAACAGACACTTACTCAAAAGGTTTTTACTGCACTGCAATGCGGTGTGACATTGAGGATAATGACTGCACTCACGCGCACACACACACACACACATGGAGACAGAGACCCACATGTGACTGCGGAAAAACACCTCTGAATGCACAAAGAAACGTGGAGGTGAGCAGGTGGGGTCATTCACAGTTTAAAATGACATTTCAGATCTGTGGGTAAAGCATATTCTTTAAAAATGACTCACATGACCATTCTCAAAATGACATATATGAGTGTTTTATCAAATCTGCCACCCCGATTGGTCAAAGAACAAATACAGTTTGTAGGAATATGTATGTTATATTTGTAGTTCCAGCAAACAGCTATATTGGTAATGATAAGCTCACCAAAGTAATAGAGTGGTGCAGGAATGAGTCTAAAAAACAGAAAGTGAGTTAGCATTTCAGCACTTCCGGTTTATGTCTCGAAGTCAATGGGTTAGATGCCTGAAATAAGATCTGTGGTTAAACACAAGCTTCTACGATATAAAATACGTCAGTAAATATCCCACTTGTACATTTTGAAGCCTTAACGTGTCTTAAAAAAGGTGGTTGCTAACAAGTGGCTAAATGAGACTACTAAACATCATCGCGGTGACTCGTCCTCCTTTACAGCCTTGTTGTGTATACTCACGCTCATGTGACCGTGGAGTAGCTCGTTTATAGCCTAACGTTAGCTTTTTACTTCTGGCGATTGCATTCATTCTTCAAAAATCATAAAAGCGGTGATCATTCATGAAGATTATCTTGCTGAACAAAATGTGTAAGTATCATAAGCGTTTGTTACAGTTACGGTTGTAGCGTCGGCCGTTTTGACCACGGAGATGAGAGCGACGGCTGGCTTGACCGCACGTTACCGCGATACGATAACGTTTCCTGTCCGTGACAGAGTTAGCATGCAGCTTTAGCCGTGATGTCTAGCTCTGCTTTTCCTGTCAATGTGTGAAACCCAAAGTGTTTCCATCCTTTACTGGATGTGTAGTGTTTACCACGCTGGATTTAACATGGGAGGTTTCAGGTCGTGTCCACATGGACCCTCCGCTGTTTTGTACTTACTCGTCTCGGCTAGCTGCGACCAGCTGTGGTTTGTTTTGGTTGACGGATACGGAACGGATATGACGTCACGTTACTCAGACTACAACAATTAAAGCGGTGACTTCCTTCTACCTCCGCATAGACTCAAATGAAGCAAATCTATTCATTCTGGTATTAAAAAATCTATTTGAGAATCGTAAAAAAAAAAATTGCGATACTGAATCGATTTTTTTCCCACCCCTAGAAATTTCCCATTTGCTATTTTCCAGCTAGGTAGCACGACAAGAGGGCACCTGAAAACAGTGTGAACAAACTGCTGCTGTTTCTCTGGTGGGGACAATGTACATTAAAAAAGGTGTACAATCACGGCAAAGAACAAGAGGCAGCGTATGAAATGACGGTCAGGTGGTCCAGACTTAATCATGTTCACTCCAAAGTGTTTGATTTGTACCGTTTACTTTTTGGTACAACATCCCACAGGAAAGCGCCAGATCTTTTCCAAAAATCTGGTTGCCCGTGCAGTTCCAACTGTGTTTGCCTGGGAAACCATTACTGTCTAGCCCCCCTTGCATATATTCCGGACTTCATGCAATATGCAAACTGTTGTAAGACTTGAAAGTCGCTGAACAAACTCATAATGTCCGATTACTGCTGTGTAGTACGCCTTTAAACAACAAAGAGCCACATACTGATGAAACTTTGCTGCATCAGGAGAGTTTGAGGTCATCCCAAAAATAAGCCAGAAAAAAAACCAAAAAAAAACTCTTATTTTCCTCCCTCACCTGCTCTGATGGGACTGCATGAGCATCCCTGTGCGAAGGGTGCCCACGCAGGTCTAACATCAGAGTGTGTGTGTATCAAAGAGAGTGTGTGTTTGAGTGTTCCTCTCCTCTCTTGCTGTGTCTATCTGGGTCAACCATCTGGGGAGTTGCCAAGGCCTTGGTAAAGTGGGCAGCTGGCCATCACAGCTGGCCAGCAAACACACACACACACGCAGAGGCGCACACACACACACAGGAAAGCGTAGAGCCACCAGGTAACATCTGCATTGCCACCGCCCATGTGCAAGCATCCAGCGCTGCCACCTGAGCGCGCATTATGTTCTCTGGGAGTGAAAGTGCGTGTTTGCGTGAGGAGGACAAAACTCCGACTGTAATCACCGGGGAATGTTTAAGACTATAGTTTGTGTTTTTATGTATGTTTGCACCGGCATTGGGTTCGTTCTCATTGAACAGGAATGTGGGGGTCCCGGCTAATTAGCCACTTCCAAGATGGAGACTAAATAAACCAGCCTGCAGAACCGCTCCAACCTCCCTCTTCTTTCAGTCCTGCTGTCGCACAATGGTGGTTCAGGCTTTCCCACACTGCTTCTATTCAGCGGTCGCAGATAGGATTACAACAGAGGTGCTCGAAAAAGTAGGCCACGACATGTTGTGTTCACATTTCTGTGTGTGTGTGTGTCGTACATTGTGAGTGTATGGAGATGACAAGACATAAAATCAGGGTAAAGTAGGCTGAAGTAGGCACCTGGTAAAATGAGAAGTGTTTGTGGGAAGCCTTTATCACTAGGGCCTGTTCCTGGAGGACTGTACGGTGGCCCTGAGAGCTCAATGCACGGCGGATTAAGAATGCAAACAGACATAACATAAGCAAATGAAGAAACACCTTCACCGATATGACAACACACCTGGCCGGGATATGCAGCCAGTGAAGTCCGCTATCCGTCAGTGGAGTTGGAGAATGACCTCAAATTTATTTTTTGTTGGCTTATTTTAACATTGTGATCACGTGATTCAGATTTTATTGCAGATATCTGCTGTTAATCTAGAGTTAGCTTTTTGCTTATTACTAGGGATGCACCGATACCACTGTTTTTCAGACCTAGTACAAGTACAAGTACTTACATTTGGGTACTCGCCGGTACTGAGTACCGATACGAGTACTTCTCTGTACCGGCTCTAGGTCGGCTTGGAAAGGCTCGGGGCGAAGGTGGCTTGCGGCCGCAGCTTTAGAGCGCTCCCCGCCCAGACCTGGCCGCACCGTGACGGGGCTCCCTGTTCCCGGAGCGACTGTCGACCGGGGCGGACTGGCCTCAGTGCGCCCCAACCGCGTCATGCCTCGGCCCACGTAAAAGGCGCCAGAGGTCTGTGGCGTTGTCCGTAACCTACCCGACCCGTCTTGAAACACGGACCAAGGAGTCTAACGCACCCAGTCTAACGCACCCGCGAGTCAGAGAGTGCAAGCAAAACCCTGTGGCGCAATGAAAGTGAGGTTAACGTCATGCTGCTGTAAAGTGGTATCGGTGCCGTTGTATTGGAGCTGTTTTGCGAGTACGAGTACATGAGCACAGTATCGGACCCGATACCCGATACTGGTATCGGGTATCAGTGCATCCCTACTTATTACTATAATATCCAAATCATGCGATCACAGTGACGGGTAGCTGACTGCAATAACTTCATAAGCGCCAAACCATGGCAAGCGTTTCCCATCCGTGGGCATTGTGTTGTCAGCTTCTTTGTCTAAATGCTGCACGTGTCGTCAAATTGGTGAAGATGTTTCTTCTCGGGCTGTCAAAGGTAACACTGTAATAATGCGTTAACACAGATTAGTTTTAAGGCCGCTAATTTCTTTAACGCATTAATGCAATCGATCTTTCAAAGGCTGTAGCGGGGTCAGTTTTAAAGCTAGAAAACCTAATGAATCCATCGGTTCCGACCATGTAATGCTAGCTTGTCATGAAGGAGGCTAAATAACGCTCCAAACTTGTGCTTAATTTTGGCAAGGAAAAACTAGTATGACCATTTTCAAAGGGGTCCCTTGACCTCTGACCTCAAGATATGTGCATGTAAATGGGTTCTCTGGGTACCCACGAGTCTCCCCTTTACAGACATGCCCACTTTATGATAATCACATGCAGTTTGGGGGCAAGTCATAGTCAAGTCAGCACACTGACACACTGACAGCTGTTGTTGTCTGTTGGGCTGCAGTTTGCCATGTTATGATTGGAGCATATTGTTTATTCTAAATGCAGTACCTGTGAGGGTTTCTGGACAGTATCTGTTTGTGTCGTTAATTGATTTCCAATAATAAATATATACATTAATTTGCATAAAGCAGCATATTTGCCCACTCCTATGTTGATAAGAATATTAAATACTTGACACATCTCCCTTTAAAGGTACATTTCGAACAGATACAAAATTTGCGATTCATTTGCGATTAATCGTGATTAACTATGGACAATCATGAGATTAATAGTGATTAAATATTGTCATTGATTGACAGCCCTAGTTTCTTCATTTGCTTGTGTTGTCTTCATTTGCAGTGCACTGAGCTCTCAGGGCCCCGTCGGACCAGTGTTCCATTGAAGTTGCAAACCCAATTTTATAGCCTCTTTCATGTTGCCTGACCTTGTAATATGATATGTTATAGTTTGTCTGTAAAATCAATTAAAAGTAGAAGTGAGACTGGACGAAGTGTCTGGAAAAGGTAGCGACTGCTTTACATAACCAGCCAGTTACAGGCCGAGGTGCAGGATATAAGTAGACCTGAAGCACAAATGGAAAAAAAAAAAATGTGTTCAAACATAATCTTTTATTACATTCATCAGGTAATCCCTGACAAATTGCCTCTGAGAAAAATGTAGCTCCAATGAATCAGGAGCTAAAGTGCAGTGAATGCATGGATGTATTTTGTTCACAGGTGCTGTATCTAACCGCCAGCTGGTTTTCCTGGAAAGGAACTCCGACCCCTCCATTCACACTGATAAACTATCAACAGTTTTCCTAAACAGTTTGCCATCTTACACTTGGGGGAATAAATGAAGCGAGATCTGTAGCAATATGGCAAAGCTACCAGACAGTTTTAGTAGTGCGGTCAAATCAACAACTACTCTCTAACAGTCTCCCCTCCCAGGAGTAGAGCCACTGAGATGTCACTGAGTAAGGCCTATTTAACCCCCAACTGCTCCAGTAAGTCTGCCAAACACTGCTCGTTCGGGCACTGGATAGTTCCCTCGAGTTCATGTGGAGCGCAACGGGGAAACCAAAAAATTAGAGGAACTCAAGCTGATGTATATACACATTTGCATAAGAAGAAATCTCTTTCCTGAAAGAATGGTCTCGGGAAAGCAACGATACTACTGTAAATAAAAGGAAGTGACAGCCTCCTGGCGCGTTGTTGTTGGTGTCGATGTGCCAGGCCAATAGAACCACAGAGGGGGAAGTGAGGCATGGGCAGATGAGCCTGTGGCGCTCGGGCCCCTCCGTCCCTCTGCCAGGCCTCCCTTCCCCCCCCCAGGCCTCCCTTCCCCCAACTCCCTTCATTTTCCCTCTTATTGAGTTTCCCCCTCTTTCTCAAAGTCGTCTTCTGTCTGCCAGGCACAAACCCCCCCAGGAGGAGCGCCGGGCTGTGAAGCAAATTTTCATAGTGGCCAAACGGCGGTACCACAACTTCCGTGTCCGTCACGTGATGCCATTGGGCCAAAAAATACTTTTCACTATAGACTTACATTGGGAAAGAGTCTGTAACTCAGCGGATCATTATTTTTTTTATATAAATCAACTTCCCAGTATGAAATCATTAGGTCCTAAAAGTTGTAAAATGCACTAATAGCGGAATCCAGAGTTATTTCCCTTCCTCCTTTTATTTGAATGAGACCCAGACCAAGGCTGGAGCGAGGGCTGGTAGGCGGAGTTAAAGGAAACGGTACTGCGCCTGCTCTACGGAAGTATAAGTCTTTACATTTGGGTACTCGCCGATACCGAGAACCGATACGAGTACTTCTCTGTGCCAAAAGACCCTCGTTAACAGCCAGCTGGAGGGTGTGAGCGACACACGGCCGGCTGGGGAGTCCCGCATACGAGGCGGTGCACCGTGACCGGCTCTAGGTCGGCATGGAAAGGCTCGGGGTGAAGATGGCTCGCGGCTCACATAAAAGGCGCCAGGGGTCTGCGGCGATGTCAGCAACCCACGGACCAAGGAGTCTAACCCACACGCGAGTTAGAGGGTGCAAGCAAAACCCCGTGGCGCTATGAAAGTGAGGGCCGGCGCGCGCTGGCTGAGGTGGGATCCTGGTCCAGCGGGTCGGGCGCACCACCAGCCCGTCTCGCCCACACCGTCGGGGAGGTGGAGCATGATGACCCGAAAGGTGGTGACGAGTACATGAGCACAGTATCGGACCCGACACCCGATACCGGTATTGGTATCAGTGCATCCCTTGGCGCAATGGATGCGGAAGATCTCCGAATGATACGGGTACTCGGGGTCACTCAGCAGTCGAGCCATTTTGGCTTTGTGCGCCACTGAGCGACTCTCATAGGAATGAACGGGAGCCCGCCTCCAACGCTGTATACAGTTCTCTTTATACATCCATGCCTGGCACACGCCGCCAACACAAAAACACGGTCGTCTCCTTTTTAGAGCTGTACGCGTAAAACCTTAAATGACGTTGAACGCTTTGCTCCCTGCGGCCGACGGTAGAGGGTTGCATCGGGCAGCTCTCAGGTGTGAGTGGGTGTGATTGTATCCTAAGTGAAGTCCTCCATTGATGAATGCACGTCAGAATAAAGACAAGGCTACCTATAAAGAAGATGAAGTATGCAGCCTCGTTAAAGCACACATGAGCTGTAGGCGGTGAGTCAGTATCAATAAAACGGGATGGTGGGACATCTTTCTGGGATTACCATCTGGCCATAGCTGCCTTAGGCCTGCTCTACTATGGACCAGTGAACAAAGCTGGTCTGACTTTCTGACTGCCTGCTTGCTATCTGTCTACATGTCTATTTTTGCTGACTGTGTGACCGCCTGTAGCCTTGGCAATTTTAAAAAATTGCGATGTTGAAACTGCAATTTCCCAACACACAAGAGACTGGGGGAATTCTTTTAGATGGAAAAAAGGCCTTCAAAACAAGGAGTTCTGCAGATTCACTCTGAAAATACACGATGTACTGATGATTCACTGTTTCAGGGGGAAAGGAAACGAATATATGACGGTCAGTACTGTGCCATCCTTTCATCTAATGATCCAAATTATTCAAACTGAAGGCAAGTTCTTGGAATCGGACATAATGTAACAGCATGCCATACTTAGTCTCGCTTCATCTCTTTGAGGATAATATTTTTAATAAATAAACAAGACCTTTGCCAGCCAAAACGGCATTTTTTCCCCCTCTCGTGTTCTGTTTCACTACTTGTTTAGTAGTTGCACTCTGAGAAAGCTTTAAAGCCACCACGCTGCAGAACTGCCTTTGACATCTCCTTTCACCAGGCAACGGCCACGGTTACATAAGGGTTACTATTTTAGTTTGGTAACGGACCTGCCTCTGATGGAAGGACCGAACAGAGTCCTGCCAGCACTGCACCCCTAATGGACACTTTTAAAGGTCCCATATTGTAAAAAAAATTGATTTTCACGTCTCTTATATTAAAAAACAGGTTTAAGTGCTTTATAAATACGGTTAAACTATCAAAACGCTCAATATACAGAGAAATACACACAGCCTGTATTCAGAAATTGTGCGTTTGAAACGAGTCGTTTGGATTTCTGTCCATTTGTGATGTCACAAATATATAATATTTAGACCATTACACGATTTTAAACATAAACATTCTAAATGTGTCCCAGTTTATTTCCTGTTGCAGTTTAGGAAATAACATCAGCTGACAAGAAGTAAACATGGACCCAAACTGTTGCCTAGCAACGGAATTCCGTTGCAATTCTGTTGAAATGCACTAAAACGGAGCATTTCAGACAGACAGTATGAGAAAAATAAAGTTTTTTTTTAACATTACAGCATGTAAACATGTTCTAGTAGAAAACACAAAATATAAGAATGAACCAGAAAATGAGCACGATATGGGACCTTTAAAGTACAAAAAACTGCTGAGTGAATATTCAAGTGTTATTATCCGAGTATTCTTTCGCTTCATTTATTGATTTTATCTCTGTGATGTGATATTCCCTTATTAACGGTATTCTTGTTTCTTATTGTTACACTTCATTGTTTTATAAAGCACTCTACTTCTGACTTGAGGTTGACCGATAGTGGATTTTTAAAGGCCGATATAATAACTAGGGATGCACCGATCCGACTTTTTCCAGTCCCGACAGCGATACCTGGGCTTTGGGTTTCGGCCGATGCCGAGTACCAATCCGATACCAGTGTATAATTAATAAATTGTATGCCTCACTGTGTGGAAGTGACTGGGATTATTCTTTTATGTGTAAGGCAACATTAGGCTCGACTTTAACATTGCTTTCCTAACTTTGTTTTTTTCAATCGGCCAAAGCAATTACTCGGTCTACCTCGACAGTACTTCTGACACATGAAAAGAGCTCAAAGAAACCACCTTACTTTTTAAAAAATAAATAACTGCAAGACACTGCCACCTGATTTTGGTGGAAAGCCAAGCTATGGACTGGAGGACTAATGATTCAATGTGAAACAAACATGCCGACTCAGGAGGGGTTCTGTATCATTTTCCAATTGGGTCATTCAAGGTAAACCAGTGGGAGTAACAGAGAGAATGAGGGGGCAGGTAGATCAACAGTGAGGACAAGCAGCAGAGAGCTCATGTTAGAGTGGAAAAGGCTTTAGGAGCAAATGTAAATGTAAAATTGAGTGCTTTGTTGATGTAGCGAGGTGAACAAACTGAAAAAAAACAATTCACTACATTCTTATTCTTGCGACCCCTTTGCTTTTGTTTGTTTACTATGAAACGAGTGGTACTCAAAAGGCAGTGGCTCAATAGGTAAAATTAGATCATTAGAACAATCAGACTTACAGCATCGACTACTGTTGGCTTCAATGACCAAACAACAAGTGACCATTGATTGAAAAACACAAAATAAACGATGTTGTTGAAGGATGATGAGATTTCAGGGGACATGCACACACCACTATGTTGGAAAAAAAATGACAACACAACAATACTGCAACCCGATTGTTCCCAAAGTGGGGAGCGCCATAAAAGCTTAAAGGTGCCTTGTGGGGTTTTCTTGTAGACAAACCGAGTTCTGTTTATTGCGTCTACCCCGAGGTCTAACAAACATTTCCATTTTCGAAGCCTAATTTCTTTCCAACAAAAAGCAGGATAGCGTGAAACCTGCAGTGTATCGTGTTGCCCACCTGCATGTTCGCCCTCGAGCACAATCAAATTAAAACCGGGACTCGTTTGTAAAAACACTGCTCTGTAACGCTACTAGTGATCAAAAACCATAAGGTCCCATCAAAGGGTCCATATTATGCTTATTTTCAGGTTCATTCGTGTTTTATGTTTACATGCTGTAATGTTCAAAAAACACTTTATTTTCCTCATACTGTCTCCCTGAATATACCTGTATTCACCGTCTGTCTGAAACGCTCTGTTTTAGTGCATTTCAACGGAATTGCAATGGAATTGCAATGGAATTGCGATGCTAGGCAACAGTTTGGGTCCATGTTTATTTCCTGTTAGCTGATGTTATTTCCATACACTGCAACAGGATTAAACTGGGACACATTTAGAATGTTTACGTTTAAAACCGTGTGATGATCTATAATATATTGTATATTTGTGACATCAGAAATGGACAGAAATGCTAACGGCTTGTTTCAAACGCACAATTTCTGAATACGGGCTGTGTGTATTTCTCCGTATATTGAGCATTTTGATAGTTTAACAGTATTTATAAAGCACTTAAACCTGCTTTATAATATAAAAGACATGAAAATCTCACTTTTTACAATATGGGACCTTTAAGCCTTTACAACAGGAAGCAGTATTGTTGTGTTGTCTTTTTCCAACACGTGGTGCGGCATGTCCCCTGGAATCTCTGGTGAGATCTCTGCTTTTTGTGTCTTTTATATCAATGGCCACTATGTATTGGTGGACAAAACAATTTTTTTTGGCGTTTCTTCCATTTTTTCCCTGTTAAAAGGGTTTTCTTTGGTTACATTTTTCCGCATCCACTGCAAGGGTCATAAAGGACAGAGGGTGTGGTATGTTGTACAGACTGTAGCCCCCTGAGGCCAATTTGTGATTTGTGATATCGGGCTAAATAAATAAAATTGAGTTTGTAGTGAAGGAGCGTGTATTAATGTGTGTATTAGGGGTGGGAATCACCAGAGGCCCGACAATACGATGTCATCACGATACTGAAGTCACAATATGATTTCAATGCAATTTTAAACATTTGCCGATATGTATTATTGTACTGCGATAAGATATATTGCAATAAATTGCGATTAGGGCTGTCAAAGTTGAGGCGATAACGCAAATCTATTTTAACGCCACTAATTTCTTTAACACAACTTGCAATTCTGAGGTTGTAGCGGGCTCAGTTTAAAAGCGAGAGTGAAGATACTGGTATCATACGAAACTAGAAAATCCAAGGCATTGGTATCAACCATGTCATACTAGCTTGTCGCAAAAAGGTTAAAGATTAAATAACGCTCCAAACTTATGCTAAATTTTGGTGAGGAAAAACTGTCATGGCCATTTATGAGGTCAGAGGTCAATCGACCCCTTTAAAATTGGCCATGCCAGTTATTCCTCGCCAAAATTGTACTTTGGAGCGTTATTTAGCCTCCTTCGTGTCAAGCTAGCAAGATCAATACTTGACGTCTGTGTATTGATACAATATGTCCATGCAAAATATCGCGAAACCATGCCGTATCGATTCCTTCCCCCACCCTTAATGTGTGGGAGATCAAAAATATTTTTATCTGCAAAATGAGGCTCTGATAGAAGAAATTCAGGTACAACGGCTGTAAGCCACAGGCTTGACTGCTTTAAAAACATATGAAACTGCCATAATGTTTCAATTTCAGCATTGAAATCCACACTGAAACGTGACCCATCATCTTCTTTAGTGGATCCTGTTCAATACAAACAGCAAATAAATATTTTGAAACCTGCAAACTGCACCTTAAAGGCTACATTAGAGCTGCAATGGAGAAGCTCGCCCCTTCTTAACAGTGTCTCTGGAGATGCGCCCCATTTGCTCCAAATTCTTTTGTCAGGCATGGACGCTTTGCCGCTGACAGGAAGCAACACATTAGAACTTCAGAGCGAAATGCAAACTGTCTCCTGAACAGCACCAAGGAAGTTTCTGGACTCAATCCGTTGCCCTTCTTCTCCTCTCCAATTTGCTTTGGTAAAAAGGGATCTCATTGATATTGAAATATTTCAGTAAGGTGTTTCTGTACTAGGGATGTTAATAATTAACCGTTTTTACCGTAAACCGACATTATGAATTTTAACCGATTAACGCTATCGGTTAAAACGGTTAAAAGAAATATTACAAATGAATTAAAAAGCTGAGCAAAACTCAGAGGAGCGGCTTATCAGTTTAAGGAGAAAAGCTGGTCCACCTTAACAGCCCACCTTTCAGAGAGTCTGAGCCGGAGTTACAGATACAGGAAGTTGGCTCGGGTCATGAGCGGAGGAGTTGTTGCCTCGTAGCATTTATTCACCGACAAATAAACTGTTACGTCTGTTATGTCTGCAACGTTCACAGCTATAACGCCACCTACGAACCCACACTCACCGCGGCAACACACACGCGGCCTGTTGGACACTCGCTAAAGTTGCGCCGCGCTGACAGAGCGTATGTGTGTGGCTACGGCTACAGCTACAGCTGCTAACGTAGCACAAACACAAACATACACACGGTCTGTCGGTTACTCACTAATGTTACGCCGCGCTGACAGAGCGTATGTGTGTGTGGCTACGGCTACAGCTGCTAACGTAGCACAAACACACACACACACGGTCTGTCTTTTACTGGGAAAGTGGCTGCATGTCCACGACACTACACGCAGCACCGTGGCTGCTAAGTTAACGCTCCCGGACGGGTGAACTGGGGTCTCAGTTGTCTGTTGTGCTCAAACACTGCAGCTGGCTAATTTTTCAAAATTAGCATCCCTATTCTGTACAGTTAAACGATACTGTGTATTTGTCAAATATTACATTGTGCACATGACTCCACTTTGATTCCACTTACAGTAAATTGAGCCCAATTAGCATGCAAGCCAGGTACACCGGACTGACAGAAACTTCCTCCATCATCGCCGTTTAAGCACATCATCACTTCACTTATGACAACCTAATCAATTCAAACAGGCCTTCTCTTGGCTTTAGGTGCTCATGTGTATGTGTGTGTGAATAGAACTGTGTGTGTGTGTGTGTGTGTGTGTGTGTGTGTGTGCCGGGGTATTGGCGTGCTACAGAGCGGCAGCAGATGTGAGAGGTAATTTGGAGCCCTGAGAGACGCACTCTGATGTGTTACAAAGCATTATGGGTAAATGTGCTGTCATTGAACTTGAGTGGACTTCAATGACACAATGTTCTGTTCTCGCCTGACACACACACATTTCTTTTTTAGCTGGGCTTGACTTTCTGGGTCACATTTTTGTGCGATGGTCAGATTCACCTTTACCGAGGCAAACAGGAAAAAAAAAAAATGCTTTGTTGTTATTCACTCTTGCATTCAGTGTTTTTTTTGCATTTGTTGCGCACTCACTCATTAACTTATACTCCAAATCTGATCGTAAAAACAGACGTGGAGGTTGCACTGAGTGTCCACACTGTACTCTGTGCGGGGCGCAGGCTGCCACTGGTGTGTTAAATGCCGTAGGCCATGTTTATATAACTAGTTTCCTAACATGGGAATGGGTCACACTCGCACTGCAATTATGACACAACAGAGAAAGGGAGACAGAGGGAAAGAGGAATCTATATATATATAAAAAGCAAAAAGCTGAATAAGGTATGATTTGTAGCCTAAATGTCCTCAAAGCCGGAAGAGTGGGCATGCTATACTGTTGATATCATCACACAAATAGTGCTTGTAATTACAAAAGGACGGGAGAGAAGAATGCAGAGCAGGGTTGAAATGACATAATGGGACAAACTAGCATCTAAAAGGTGGGCAGTGACAGAAGCGAGCAGATGCAAACCGACTGTTGGCAGCAGTGTTTTTGACATGAGCAGACAATGAGGTCATGGGCCGCCAAGGCTGTTATTTTGTTGTTGTGCTCACGTATAGAGGCTTCAACGGCACCCATCCGTAGCATAGCTTCGGCCTTATTGATAACAGGCCTACTCCAGGACGTTGATACCGACTAGCTTTAAACCACTCTCGATTCATTCGTCTTTCACCCAAAGAGACACTAAGGTAACGATGTTCACTCCACAGAACATGGAGCCATACTCAGACAAAAACACACCAGCACTGGCCCGGGGGGAGGTACAAAAAATGGGGGCAGGAGGGAAAGAGAGAGAAGATGCAGTCATATCCACAGTGTTTGGAGGGGAGCACAGAGATGATTCCCTCCACTGGAAACAAAGGAGGAATGCAGTTTGTCCACAGAAACCTTCCCAGTGAAGGGTTTGTAAAGTAAAAAACAGTAGATCATCTCCGTTGCGATTAGGGCCGGGCAATATGACGATCATCAAAACAATATAAAAATGCCAATCGTATATATTTTTCTTTATTGTTTCTATTGCAATATAGGCGAGGTGTTTATTTATTTATTTTTCTCTATAATTTCACTTAAAACTGCTATGTTCATTTTGCACTATGGGCTGTTAAAGTTAACGCATTATTAACATGTTAACGCAAATTAGTTTTAAGGCCAATCATTTTTTTAACGCATTAACACTACTAGTGGTTTTTAAGTTGTAGTTGGCTCAGTTTTAAAGCTACAAAACCTGATGAATCCATCGGTACCAACCATGTCATACTAGCTTGTCGCGAAGAAGGCTAAATTACGCTCCAAACTTACGTTAAATTTTGGCGAGGAAAAATTGGTACAGCCATTTTCAGAGGGATCTCTTGACCTCTGAACTCCAGATATGTGAATGAAAATGGGTTCTATGGGTACCCACGAGTCTCCCCTTTACAGACATGCCCACTTTATGATAATCACATGTCAGCTTTGGCAGACCTTGCCTCTGTTCCCTTGATGAAATAATTTCCTTGGCTCACTTTAAAACGTAGGTACTGTACTGCGCCTACGTGTCGGGATGTAGTTGAATGCCAAGCCGTTTGTGACCGCTCAGTCAATATATGAAAAATTAATGTGATAGAATGACAAATGGCCTCGTCTTGAATTTTGCATGCAGGAAATGACAGAAATTTGCTGGCGTGTTTTAGTGCAAGTCATAGTCAAGTCAGCACACTGACACACTGAAAGCTGTTGTTGCCTGTTGGGCTGCAGTTTGTCATGTTATGATTTGAGCATATTGTTTTATGCTAAATGCAGTACCTGTGAGGGTTTCTGGACAATATCTGTCATTATTTTGTGTTGTTAATTGATTTACAATAATAAATATATACATACATTTGCATAAAGCAGCATATTTGTCCACTCCCATGTTGATACGAGTATTAAATACTTGACAAATTTCCCTTTAAGGTAGATTTTGAACAGATAAAAATGTGCAATAATCGTTATTAACTATGAACAATCATGCAATTAATCACGATTAAATATTTCAATTGATTGACAGCCCCAGAAAATACTCATTTGTCAAGTATTTAATTCAAACAGGAGTATATAAAAATAGGCTTAACCATGTGGTTATTTCATATAGACTATTTATTGAATCACCAGAAAACATGCTATATTGTGACATACTGTATATTGTTATCGAGATATTAAATGACCTACAGTATATCAGGATAGAAGATCTTGGCCATATCGCCCAGTCTTATCCGTTATATATGTATTATGATCATGTCAACAGTCAGCCAATGGTACATAATGTCATCTGACTGCTCTGAAGTGCACTAAAACACGCCAGCAAATTTCTGTCATTTCCTGCATGCAACATTCAAGACGAGGCCATTTGTCATTCTATCACATTCATTTTTCATATATTTACTGAGCGGTAACAAACGGCTTGGCATTCAACTACATCACGACACGTAGGCGCAGTACAGTACCTACGTTTCTAAAGTGAGCCAAGGAAATATGTCATCAAGGGAACGTAGGCAAGCTCTACCAAAGCTGTTATGACTAAATAAAACAGACAAATGGTAGGCATCAAATTAAAGTTATTTAAAGGTCCCATATTGTAAAAAGTAAGATTTTCATGTCTTTTATATTATAAAGCAGGTTTAAGTGCCTTATAAATACTTTTAAAGTATCGAAGCGCTCATGGAAATACACACAGCCCGTATTCAGAAACTGTGCGTTTGAAACAAGCTGTTAGGATTTCTGTCCATTTGTGATGTCACAAATATACAATATTTAGACCATTACACGGTTTTAAACGTAAACATTCTAAATGTGTCCCAGTTTATTCCTGGTTGCAGTGTATGTTCATGACATCAGCTAACAGGAAGTAAACATGGACCCAAACTGTTGCCAGGCAACGCAATTCCATTGCAATTCTGTTGAAATGCACTAAAACGGAGCGTTTCAGACAGAGGGTAAATACAGGTATAATCAAGCAGACATTATGAGGAAAATAAAGTTTTTTCTTGAACATTACAGCATGTAAACATGTTCTAGTAGAAACACAAAATACAAGTATGAATCTGAAAATGAGCACAATATGGGCCCTTTAAGGAAATAAAACGGTCATTAATACTTTCGTCTGAAGGTCAGTCTGCTCCTGAAATCTGGATAAAAGTGGTAATGTTTTCATGGGGGCGTCTTCATCCAATCTGCAATATCAGTATCAGGGTTGATTTTTAATGGAACTGTAACAGCTACATAAAGCCTGAATCACCTTGATCCTTTTTGTTTATCGTAACCCATTGGGCTCCGGGTAAAAATGGCTTGTCAAATCCGCCCCGTAGTGTTCTAATAAAAAAACCAACCCTGAACATTTTCCTAATGCGCAGCACTGCAAGTGTAGAGCGACATGAACAAATAAACTACAGGAGGCACTTTCAATTAAGGATAAGCACAGCCGGCAAAGTGAGCAAGAGCCGCTTTGAGAAACAAAATAGTTGTTCTGCTGCGTTTGGCTCTATTTCAGTGACGCTCAGTGATGCAGCGTGCCTGTAAAGTGCTGCTGTTGTTTGAAATCCTGTCCAAACCTTCGTGCTCCGACACCTCCAGGATGACACTCCTCTCCCCGTGGACACAGTACAAAACACTGGGAAACCATAACAGTAAAGTTGGCTCTATTTTCTTGATTCAGAGATACTGCATACTGGAAACTGTATTAGCCTATGTCAATTAGAAATTGGCTTTAGTAAAAGAAAAAAAAAATAGTTGAAAAAAGTCATCACGTTTGTTTTTAACAGTGTCCTGATTTTGCTCTACAGCACTCTGACAAATGCAGCAAACGTGACATCGAAAGCTGCAAAAGATAATCATGACCACACACCTTCTGTTCATCATGACAACAAACTTCACACGTATATTTACTTTTGCAGCAATTTGCTTTCCTATAAATAGAAGACCTGAACAAGCAAAGAAGCCGCCCGCGACAAACCACCTCCTGCCAACATATACCAAGCTGATAATGAGTGACTCATCAGTGCTAATTTGGTGTGCTAATTTTATCAGCGAACTTCACAGGCTTGAAGAACCCTCGCCGTGGCAGAATGGAAGCTTTAACACCAACACGGTCACGCCGTCAAAGAACTACAGTGTTGTGCTGTGTGCTGAAATGTCAACACCCAAGTACAACCTTTTTTTGTCATCGCTACCCCACTGATCATTGTAAGGAAGAACTCAATATATGTGTACGCGGGATGCTTTAAAGGTATAATGTCTAACAGCTGTCGGTTGGGGTTTGTAAACACATCGCATTCAAGAGAGCAGCGATGGTCAAGCGAGCTATAGAATGACTGAAGAGAGAGAGCGGCGTTAGTCCAGTGAATCAAAGAAATAAATAAAATCGTTTGGATTTCTGTCCATTTGTGATGTCACAAATCTACAATATTTAGACCATTACACGGTTTTAAACATAAATGTTCTAAATGTGTCCCAGTTTATTTCCTGTTGCAGTTTATGTGAATGACATCAGCTGACAGGAAGTAAACATGGACCCAGACTGTTGCCTAGCGACGCAATTCCATTGCAATTCCATTGCAATTCCGTTGAAATGCACCAAAACGGAGCGTCTCAGGAAGAGGGTAAATACATGTATATTCAGGCAGACAGAATGAGGAAAATAAAGTTTTTTTTTAAACATTACAGCATGAAACATGTTCTAGTAGAAACACAAAATACAAATATGAACCTGAAAATGAGCACAATATGGGACCTTTAAAATAATTAACTTTGCTTTTAAACTTGACATATTGGCAACCGTCTTGTCCAAGCAGTATGGCTCTAACTGCAGTGCCAGCCAACCAGCTGGAGCATTTGGAAATAATGTGTGTGCATGTGTGTAGCAGCATGTCGATTTGGCATAGCCGTTCCACTTATTTCAGTTCTTATATAATGACCATTTCAGGGGGAAAAAAAGAAATGTGACAGCAAACTCATGTCATGACGCATTCATGTTGAAAGTGCCCACTGCTGCAGGGAGGAAACAACATCACAACTGTTCTTCACTGGATGCATCCAATGAAATAAGCACCCAAACACACACTGTGAACACTCCTGAAAGATACATGTGTAGAACTTTTTTCTACTGTTTTCTTACCTGAGCTTAATTTTTGTTTGTTTCAGTCACTAGTCAGGGGACACTATGAACAGTATAGCCTATTACATTGCAAGGCTAAAGGTCAATTTTCACACTATATCCCTTTATGAAGCATATGGTTCTTTATGTTCAGCACCAGGTGTACAGTAAAGATTCAAAGGAAATTAAAGCTGCAGTAGGCAGAATGTTTTTGGCATCATTGGGCAAAAGATTCCATAATACTCTTTCAGCATATTGTAATTCAAGTGTTCTGAGAGATAACTAGACTTCTGCTCCTCCTCATGGCTCTGTTTTCAGGCTTTAAAAAATCTTTGGCCAATCACAGGTCATTTCAGAGCGAGAGAGCGTTCCTATTGGCTGTTCATTCAACAGAGGCAGCTGTCAATCACTTGCAAACTTTGATCAAACGGTCAAACTAGGCAGCGCTGATCAAATATGAATCAATATTCTTTTACTGTAATATCCATTTGTCGCGTAAAATGTTTTCAGAAACATCTTGTAGTGTACTGTTTAGCTGTAAAATGAGAAAGTTTGCTCCGGCTGGTGGGCGGCGCTTGATATTTCCTCAACTGATCTTAACATGGCTGTTGTTGTCTCTTGCACTACTGTCAGGATATAGTGACCATTTCACCACTTCTTTTAATCATATTCACACCCAATCCCGCTTACTTCAGCTTTAAACTATCATTTAGGTTAAGCACATGTACTGTATGTCTATAGTCCCATGTGATCCTTGTTGAATTGTTTTCTTTTCTCTCAAAAAAATGAAATAAAGAAAACTGTCACACTTTTGTCAATGAAGATAACTGGCTCACTAGCGAGAAATATTTAGCCATCTCTCAACCATAAAATTTAAAAACTGGCATTTTTAGCTGCGTGTTCAACAATGAAATCTCAACCACAACAAATCAAATCGCATTGGAAATTCTGTTTACCAACACCAGCAGTATTGCAGTAGGTAGTGTGAGAGAAACAGGGAGAGGATGACGGTGGGGGGGACAGTGAATCGTGTGCTTTGAGGCACTGTGTGTTTCAACATCACCTATGGAGAGCAATCTGCTATGGTGTTATCCTGGCGTTTTCCCTGCCAATCAAATGTAAGGTGGCTAAATCTGAAAAAAAAAAAAAAGTGTTTTCATTTTTTCACCCATTTTTTTAAACCTAAATTGATTAGACTGCACTTGACGCTAGTGCAGGTAGACTAAAGGGAAAATATGCAGTTTTTGAAAATTAAAGTAACTCATTCTTCCTCTTACAAAATAAAAGATGAATTCATACGCAATAAAATACATAATTTCTCACTTCAGTGCACTTAAAGGGGAACACCACCTAAATTAATAATTCCAATAAGTTATTTCCGTGTGTGAACATGAGCTCCTCTCTCTCAAAACCAGAAACCAGAGAAGTAAGTCTCAAACTAGTGATGTCATCAAATATAAAGTCTGGAGCTGCTCCATAGACGATGAGTGGGAGACTGATTTAAAGGTCCCATATTGTAAAAAGTGAGATTTTCATGTCTTTTATATTATAAAGCAGGTTTAAGTGCTATATAAATACTATTAAACTACCAAAACACTCAATATACGGAGAAATACACACAGCCCGTATTCAGAAATTGTGCATTTGTGATGCCACAAAACACATCGCATTCAAGAGAGCAGCGATGGTCAAGCGAGCTATAGAGTGACTGAAGAGAGAGAGCGGCGTTAGTGCAGTGAATCAAAGAAATAAATAAAGCCGTTTGGATTTCTGTCGATTTGTGATGTCACAAATCTACAATATATAGACCATTACACGGTTTTAAACGTAAACATTCTAAATGTGTCCCAGTTTATTTCCTGTTGCAGTGGATGTAAATAACATCAGCTGACAGGAAGTAAACATGGAAATTGTTGCCTAGCAACACAATTCCGTTGCAATTCTGTTGAAATGCACTAAAATGGAGCATTTCAGACAGAGGGTGAATACAGGTATATTCAGGCAGACAGTACGAGGAAAATAAAGTTTATTTTTAACATTACAGTATGTAAACATGTTCTAGTAGAAACACAAAATACAAGTATGAACCTGAAAATGAGCTCGACATGGGATCTTTAATGGACCAACAGAATGTTTGTTTTCTTTTTTATACCCAAATGAGCTTTATTCTATTGTGGCGTTCTCAGCCTTGAAACAGAAAATGTTCCCATATACTTAGAACATCCCCCTGGGTGCTCTGTGTCATCTGGAACATCTCAACCAATTCATCGTCTATGAAGCAGCTCCACACTTTATACCCTATGACATCACACATTTGAGTTTCAGCACTCTAGTTTTGGGATTTGGGAGAGAGTTGTTCATGTTTACTAATATTTTTGGACTGTCTTAGACCATATTAATAACTATGAATTTTGAAAATAGGCGTTCCCCTTTAAAGGAAGCTACAGCTACAGTGTTACTTGGTATGGTACTGTATGACTAGTAGCTAATGTTGGCACACGTTAGAGAGATTTTGATGTGTAACTCACATTACTAAAAGTCAGTTTGTGACTTTATTATTCTTCTCTACTCATTACACTACATTTTACCATTTACCATTATCCTATAATAATTAAAGGCCAATTCTCTATCCTTAAGCTAAACATTGGCTGGAGCTGATTCCATGGAGCAGGAGACTACTGCATTACTATCAAGAGAGGGGGATTATGACATTATACAAAACATGCTGCATCTAATAACAATGTGTAGAATAAAAGTCAAAGAAGTAAGTCGTTAGCTATGAGCCCTGATATGGGGCTTATGTTTTATAATTAGTTTGTTTGAACTTTTCATTGTGTATAACTTTTTTGCCATTTAACAATTTAGGTTAGCTTATACTGTATATTCTTGGAGGAAACAAAGTTATGCTGTCAATCCTCCAAAACTGTAATAAACATTATGAAAGTTGTTTTTTTTGTTTTAAAACAGCGGCATTTATAATAGTTTTTATTAGGGCTGTCAAATTTAACACATATAATAATAATAGCGCGTTAACAAAAATTAGTTTGAACGCCACTAATTTCTTTAACGCAGCTTGCGATTATTAGGTTGTAGCGGGCTCAGTTTAAAGCTAGAAGATACTAGCTTGTCTTGAAGGAGGTTAAATAACGCTCCAAATTTCTGCTAAATTTTGGCGAGGAAAAACTGGCATGGCAATTTTCTAAAGGGGTCCCTTGACCTCTGACTTCAAGATATGTGAATGTAAATGGGTTCTATGGGTACCCACGAGTCTCCCCTTTACAGACATGCCCACTTTATGATAATCACATGCAGTTTGGGGCAAGTCATAGTCAAGTCAGCACACTGACACACTGACAGCTGTTGTTGCCTGTTGAGCTGCAGTTTGCCATGTTATGACTTCAGTATATTTTTTATGCTAAATGCAGTACCTGTGAGGGTTTCTGGACAATATCTGTCATTGTTTTGTGTTGTTAATTGATTTCCAACAATAAATATATACATACATTTGCATAAAGCAGCATATTTGTCCACTCCCATGTTGATAAGAGGATTAAATACTTGGCAAATCTCCCTTTAAGGTACATTTTGAACAGATACAAAATTAGTGATTAATTTGTGATTAATCATGGATAATCATGCAATTAATAGTGATTAAATATTTGAATTGATTGACGGCCCTCGCTTTTATATTGAAAATGCAACTTGTAAGAGTACAATTCTCAAATCGCAAGAGCCACGATTTTTACTTTGACTCGTACAATTACACAAATTACAAAGTCACAAGAAATAAATAAATTGCAGCTGCAGTATTAAGATATTATAAAGACCATAAAGATCATGTTATATTTGGGATAGGACATTCAGAGGGGATAGGTTCAGGTCTGTTACGTCACAGCTCTCGTAGCTGTAGCATCTATGTAATCTATCTGAGACATCCTGTCCATTTGCCTGCTCCTCCGTTCTGCTCGGCTACCCTTGGTCACTGACTAAGAAGTTTGCTGTGTGGTGGTAGGGGGGTGCTCAGGCTCAGCTTGTTGAAAACCTGGAGTGCACACAAATAGCTCATGCATGCACAATGTCTGATATACACTCCATCTCTATTAATATTTGAAATCCTGCAGTTCAATCTCTTATCGCTCCCGTTCCTCCCCTCCCTCTGCTGCTCTGAGAACAGCTCCATGCTATCCATCTTGTTTGTATCGACTGCTCCCTCAGTGAGGCAAAGGGGGGGGCGGGTGCTCAGTGATTCATTTAAGTGTAAAGTAGAAATCTCAGAATTTGTCATCATCCACGGCTGCGAAATTTCTCAAGCCCAATTAGGGCAGAATTTATATTCCAGGGGTACGTGGGTGGTAAAGTATTAGCCGTGTTGCTCTGTGCTGTAACCGTATGACGAGGGTTGGGGTGTAAATCTGTAATATATCAGTGTATTTGAATTCTCATTACCGTCACATGACTGCTCCTCTTTAGGTTGGTCACTCGTGAGAATGCGACTGCTGCCGTTTGGCAGCAAAGTGGGTTTGTAGCAAATGACAAGTGACAGCTAGCAAATCTTGATGACACTGTTTGTAAGATTTGCATGCAGACGGTGGCAAGCAGCGATGGAAATACTTTCCCATTCCCATCTAAGAATCAATCATCCACAAACCGCTACGAGGATGAGCATGTCGGCAAACTCGAGTGACAAGCCCGAGTCCATCTCACGACCAACAATAATGCAAACATTTGGGAAAACAGTGAACTATTAAAAGGAACGGTGCGGGCGTGGGAAATCTGTACACGCATGTGCATGCAAGTGAATACACTCATGATAAACCACGTGTAAAATCCTGTCCCCTTCACGTCAATCCAAGTTAGTACATACATACCCCAAACACTAAATGCGCTTTAGTGTTTTTTGTACCATTTTTGTATGACTAATTTACAAAGACTATAAAAGTTCACAAGTCAAATTCAGTCAAATTCCTCTGGTGTTTTACTGCAGTATACTACTGATATGAATCTGTGTAACAGTGTACAATTAGCTGCTTTTATATTGTGGTTGTTAATGTTAAAGGGACTGTTTGTAAAAATCATAAATGTCTTGTTAACAGCGACACCTGTGGCCGTTAAATCAACGAAAGTCAGCGTTCTGCTGCTCGCGCTTGTGCTCGCTCTACATAGACATGAACGAGCATCACTCAAAACTGAGGCGACACACGTCAGCTAAAAGCACAATATCACTCTATATTTCAGCTGCTTGGCAGTAATGTTAGCTGACCAGACGAAGGTCTCTCCATGAATCAATGCTGATCCTAGTGTTGGCTTTTCCTGCCTCAACCTCCCGACCGTGGCCAGAGGGAACAGGGGAGACACTGGAGTTTTGGTCGGAGACGATAACGTTTCTCTCTGCGGAGCCTCATCACTTCACAAGACACGGGAAACCTCTGTTGGTCTGGCGGAGCTGCAGCAGTTATTTCTGCACAAACATCCACTGTACATTCACTAGATATTCTCAGAGCTAAACTAACTCTTCTGCAGTGTGGAGTGTGCGCACATGCACGTGAGAGGTGGAGCGAAAGAGTGACAACGAGCGCGGTGTGTGAGTGAAGGCAGGCAGAGGATCAGAGGACAGCGAAGGCCCTGGAGACCAAAGCTACGGTCTCCCCCGCGTCCTCCGACCGCGACCAAAACTGTTTAACAGACGGGCTTCACTAGATACAACCAAGAGGTTTTGGAATTTCCGTGTAGTTTCTGTTGGAGTCTTGTCTGAACAGCACAGCCACACGCGAGCGCGCATGGGACAACGACCCGCAATGATTTATACGTGTAAGAAGTTACAAACAGTCCCTTTAATATAATAACAATAACAAAGCCAGCTCTGCTTTTCCTCATACTTTACAGGATGTGTAGTGTTTACCACTCTGTATTTAAATGTGAGGGTGCAGGTCATAGCCACGTAGACCCTCAGGCGTTTTCTACTTTCTCGGCTCGCTGCGATCCGCTAACGTTTGTTTTGGTTGACGGATACGGAACGTATATACTTATACTTACTTTATACTTTATACTTTATTGTCAGACAGGTCTGAAATTTGTTTTGCATAACAGCAGCTCCGTTTGCAACATCACAGAAAGGACAAAGACAATAAACAAGGATACAAACATTTAAACATTACAATCACAGAAGACAATATTCAGGGCCCTTTAACGCACATTTGATCTGGGATTAGGCTCCATATTTAGTTTAAGGATTGACTGATGCAAAAAAGAGTGCTTCAGTCTAACCTTATTAAATCGTGGAACCCTGTATCTCCGATTCGATGGTAACAGTTGATATTCACTGTTCAAAACATGATTGGGGTTAGAGACGATGTTGTTAGCCAGCCTTACGATGTTATTATGATAGGCTGATTCATAGAGTTTCTCAAGGGGTTGACCTACTATCTTTGAGCAGATTTTCATTTGTTGGAGCAGTTTTGACATTAAAGTAGTTGACAAATTATTGTACCATGTAGTATAACAATACTGCAGGACACTCATAATCACAGAAGTAAAAAACAATAGAAGAATTTGTTTACTCGCCCCAAAAGACCTGAGGCGGCGGAGAAAGTAAATTCTTTGTTTTGTCTTTTTACAGACAAATTCAATGTGGTCTTTCCAAGATAACAGATGATCAATCATTACTCCCAAATATTTATATGAAAATACCTGCAGAATTTTTTCATTATGAATAACAATAGGAACTTTATGAGAATCAGATGGTGAACCAAATACAATTTCTTCCGTTTTCTTTGTGTTAATCTGAAGAGCATTACTGTCACTCCACTCGACCATTTTGTTCACGCCATGTTGGTGCAGCTCAGGGTTGTCCGAGTGACTTAACAGAGATATTATAGCTGTATCATCAGAATACTTTAGGATGTATTGATTTGGTGTATTTGTACGACAGTCATCGGTGTAAAAGGTGAAAAGCATAGCTGAACTCACGCAACCCTGAGGGGCCCCGACGTTGGTCGTGATGGCAGTGGAAAGGGTTTTATTAGGGCCCGAGCACAAAAGTGCCAGGACCCCAACGGTGTCCTGGCACGAAAGTGCAAGGAAACCTATTGTTTTTCTAAGGATTATTATTTTTCTGCTGGAATATCGCGTTTTTGTGGCCTTTTCCATCCCCAAAAACTCACCAAAAGTGGAATATGCGTCAGAAGTGGCGCGAAATTCAAAGTTCTGTAGTGATTCGGATCGGGTGTCGCCAGCGGGCGAGATAGCGCCCCCTAATGTAGGCTGTTTTTCAGGGAAAGTTTCTTCGATCTTCATGAAATTCAAGTATATCATTGCATACGTCTTGAAGTTTGTGTTAAATATTTTTGAGATTTTTTCAGCCAACAGGAAGTCAGCGATCTTGGACTTCCTGCGTTTTTTTTTAAATTTACGAACACATCTTTGAAGACTTTAGGATGCACAAAAACTCATGAAACTTTACATGCACATCCAAACTAGTAATTACTTTGATTTAGTAGTGAAATTTTGCTTGGGCGTGGCATGTTGGCTCTCTAGCGCCCCCTTATGTCTTTTAGGTTTTGAACATACCTTGAGGTACTCGAAAACTCATGAAACTTGGCAAAATGATGGACACCTGTGAACTTTATGTAAATGTACAGTTATTGGGTTCAGCATGTTTAGCCGGCTCTATAGCGCCCCCTAACGCGTGGAAGGCCATAGTTTGGTCAAAGTTGATCCTATATTCATGAAATTTGGTAGGCACATCCTGCTCATTATTTCAGACATATTCCTCATCGGGTTTCATTAGCTCCGCCCACCGGGAAGTCGGCCATATTGGAATATGTGCGTTTTTCATGTATTTTATGCATACTTTTACGAACTCCTCCTAGAGAGTTTATCGGATCCACGTCAAATTTGGGTGGTATAACCCTCCCACAACTGTGATGGTAAATTGCGAAGGAATTTTTGATCGCTCGAATGGTGATGTCATACGTCATGTGCGAAGACGCCATTTTGTCACTTTTTAGGTATGAAACTTTGTGATACTCCTCTTAGAGGATACAAGCGATCCATCTCAAAGTCGGGCAGCAGAATCTCAACACCTTCATGATACTAAATTGCGAAGCTTTTGTGTTTTCGTGAAACTGCGTTCTTGTGGCGGAGTGGCGAATTTTGATGTTTCGCCAAGACACAGGATGCTGTTGTAACTTCACTTTAGGCCGTAGTTTGGTCAAAGTTGTTCCTATATTCATGAAACCTGGTATGCATATTCCACTCATTATTTGAAACATATTCCTCATCGGGTTTCATTAGCTCCGCCCACCCGGAAGTCGGCCATATTGAATTTGATGTTTTTCATGTAATTTATGTATCTTATGCATACTTTTACGAACTCCTCCTAGAGAGTTCATCGGATTCGCGTGAAATTTGGGTAGTATAACCCTCAAACTACTGTGATGATAAATTGTGAAGGAATTTTTGATCGCTCGAACGGTGATGTCATACGTCATGTGAGAAGACGCCATTTTGTCACTTTTTTGTAGTTTGTGCTCGTATCTTTGTTTTTCTGATGTTGATAGATGATCTAAATATTCGTGGCTTTGAACAGATGGAAAGTTGACAGGCTTGTGCTTCCCTGCTATGGATAATTCACTGTGAGCCGCCATCTTGGTCCATTGTTTTGCCCTCCAGTTAGCGGCGCGTGTCACGTGTCTGAAAACTATGAATTGCATGTACATGTCCTCAGGACTGGACCCTCATCATAACTGAGAAATTTGGGGCAACTAAATCTAGTCTAAACCCAGAATAAATTAGATCACATGTAAATCATCAATTGAAAATATTATTACCACCATTCATCACATTTCCAACATAAATGTGTCATATTTTAATATGTTAGACTGATCACATGTTTAAGGAAACTCAGGTCCAGGACCAGGTCTTGGACCAGTTCCAGCACCAGATCTTGGACCAGGTCCAGGTCCAGGTGGTTTCTGTCAGTCTGAAGGTTTATTGTTAACTGTTCTGGAATATGGTCGGACTGGTCCAATCAGGACAGGAATGCGTCTCACGTTAACCACGATGTTTCAGCAGACTGCCAACACGGAAGCATCAGACCAAACTACATTCAGAAAATACCTCATTTAATGTGAAGTTTAGCAGCTGAGTGAATGTGTGAAGGTGTGATGACAATCATGAATGACGTGCTGGAACAGAAAGTCTTTTTTGTTTCTGGTAAATATGGTTCAACCAGTTCTGTTCTGAAGAACATCATACCAAAAATGGCACGCAACAACACACTTTACATAGTCCAATCTGCTCCAAACTTCACAAGCTGGATAATAGTCCAGGCCTGAAGACATATATGTGGTATTATGAGTGAAAGTCATAGCGCCCCCTACAGGAAACAGGAAGTTGTTGTAAATTGACTATACATTGTCCAATCTTCCCCAAATTTGACATGTTTTATAAGAGTCCCAGCATCAAGACGTATACGTTCAATTATGAGTGATAGTCATAGCGCCACCTAAAGGAAACAGGAAGTTGTTAGATTTACAAGCCCAATGTGGCATTATACTTGCATGTGAGCAATCCTTATTGTTGAGCCGTGCCTGAGGAACCTGCTCAATAGAATCAGGTTTTAATCAAATCAAACCATGTCACTAATCTTTCTGACTTAATGTAGTCAACACCGTAGAGTGTGAATAATTCACATCAAAACCAATAAATAACACAGACAATAAGTTTGTCTTTACAGCATCTTTTCCCATGCGTGAAAATGGGACACACCCAAACTCTGACGTTCACGTCGATTAGATCGCTCACCCAGTAACGTTGTTGTTTTTCGCTCTTAACTTTGTCACCAGTAGCTGCAGTTTTGACTTCATGAATGTAACGGGGTACCAAATGACATACTGATATGCTTTTAGTCATGATTATAGGTGATGACAATGAAAATGATGAAAATCTGAAATTACAGGCACCAGAAGCTAATAAAAAAAGTGCAGTGCATTTCTTTTACCTGTAGTCTCTACACCACAAATGCCTACACCTCAGTCTGGGTGTAGGTATGACACTGACAACAGAGAGGTGACAGTGGAGGAGGATCCTAGGGTTCTGCACCCTGCGTTAAAAGCTATGAACACCCACACAGGTGTTTTCAGTTTATTTGGCTGATTAGATCTCTGCTCACTGTAATGTATTGACATCTTCCTGAGTCTCCTGTCAGCTTTCATTGCACCTGGTAGATGGAGATTTGTGATCTCATGAATTCCACCTTCAACCTGAGCAGAGGTCTAATCAGTCAGAATAACTGAAAACACCTGTGTGGGTGTTCAGAGGACAAACAGGTTCAGCTTATACAGAGTTTGAACAAAGTGTTCAGATGTACAACAAAAAACAACAAATGAGTATAGATCTTCCAGTCCCTTCAAGTTGGAACTAAATGTGATTATTACATTATGAAAATGCCCAGTGATTGGCAGTTTGGTTATAGCGAGTTCACTCTACTCGACTTTAGCCCTGATTTTCCGCTTCCAGACTAGCGACTAGAAGGGAGCCTGTAAATTGCGAAATTTGATCTGAGATCTGCAAAAACTCTCGTGAGACTTGCTGCCAGACGACCTAACCTAACCTCAACCATTCGAGGCATACGACATGGCACAGGAGGCTGTTGTAACTTGACTCTACATATTCCAATCTGCTCCAAACTTCACAAGCTGGATAAGAATCCCGGCCTGAAGACATATACGTTCCATTATTGAGTTATAGTGATAGCGCCACCTACTGGCAACAAGAAATGGTTGTATACTGCCACCCACCCTCATAGAAGTGCCTTTTAAGGATGCCCCACAGGTTCTCAACAGGTCATTTACAGTGCCACGTGCTCCACGCAGAAAATACCCTCTAACTGTTGCGTGCAGTGTCTGACTTTCATGGAAATGCACGGCAGCGGGTACCCCCGACGTGCGCAAAGGGGCGAGGGCCCGTTCAACGCTGCTTGCAGCTTTAATTTACTTTTACAATTTGAACTCTGTTAGTGAGAAAGGAGGCATACCAGTGTATCAAATAGGGATTCAGTTCCCGCTGGACCATTTTTGACACCAAGATGTCTGTCTGTATTGTATTGAAGGCTGATGAAAAGTCTAGAAAAAGAGCTCTTGCATAGGTTTTTGGTTTGTTTAAATGTTTTGTAATAATATGAACCAGAGTGGCAACAGCGTCTTCTGTACCACAACCCTGCTTATATGCGAATTGATATGGATCAAGTTTGTCTTTTGTTGTACTGACAAGATATTGGAGCAGAATTCTTTCTAGAGATTTCATAATCACTGAGGTAAGGGCTATTAGTCTAAAATCCTTGTGTTCTTTAGGACATGGTATTTTGGGTAAAGGTTTTATGTGCGCAGTTTTCCATGACAGAGGTACAGTGTGCGTGTCTACAGAAGCCTGAAAGACTGGTTGCCACACTGGTGCCAGCTCGGTTGCAAAGTTCTTCAGAAGGAAAGCGCTGCATTCATCTGGTCCGGCAGCTTTCTTGGAATTTGTACACCGAAAACTTTTCCTAACATCTTCGACAGTGATGACAATTCTGTCTGAGGTAGTTGGTATAATAGTTTTAAGTATTTCAGTGCACTTATCAGAATTATCTAGTGATTCAAATCTGGTAAAGAAAGTGTTTAGGTCGTTGGCAAAGCAAAATTCATTATCTGTCACAATAGGTTTAGTTGGAGATGACATTCCTGTCATAGATTTCATGGTATCCCACACCTTTTTAGAGTTATTAGCTTTAAAGGCATCTACCAGAAGCTGTCTGTGTGCCAGTTTTGCTTTCCTCAATTTGATTTTGAGCTCTTTTCCTGTCTGTTTAAGTGCTCCATAATCTTTGTTTTTGAAAGCCACTTTCCTTGTATTTATTACTTGTATTATGTCCCTGGTCACATATGATTTATTATTTGGATAGATTTTAATCTCCTTTGTGGGGACAACCAGCTGTACACAAAAAATTATATAATCATTTGTAACAGTAGTCATTTCTTCTAGTGATCCCTCCTGAAAGATTTCCCAATTTGTCCAATCAAAACAGGCTTTCAGTTGCTCCCTACTTTCATTTGTCCATGTCCTTATCACTTTCTTTTCAGGTTTACTTTGCTTGAGTTTGGTCTTGTACACTGGGATCAGGTGCACAACGTTATGATCGGAATTTAATATGGGTGGCCTACACTTCTTTAACGTTTACAAAACACTTGTCCAGGATATTGTCTTTTCTTGTGTGGTCCTTAACATACTGTTCGAACCCAGGTAACACAGTCTCCAAGTGGCACTGGTTCAAGTCCCCCACCACTATAGCCGGTGCATCGGGGTGGCTGAGTTGTAGCTCATGAACACAGTTAGCTATGGTGCTGGCCGCCTGTGACGCTTTGCCGCTGGGAGGCGCGTACACAACAAACAGCGGTATACATCCAAACTCTCTAGGTAAATAAAAAGGTCGTTAAGTCATGCCGAGAATTTCTACATTGGGATCACAGATCTTATATTTAACTGAGTGCGATCTGCACCATAGATCATTTATGTACGCGCAAATACAGCCTCCCCGAGTTTTTCCAGAGTCCACATCCCTGTCTGCCCGCACAAGGGTGAATCCTGGGACTTCAAAGAGAGAGTCGGGCATTGTAGCTTGTATCCAGCTTTCCGTGAAGCATAACAATGATGCCTCACGAAATTCGTTACAGTACCTTGTGTATGTCCGTATCGCATCCACTTTATTGCTCAGCGAGCGCAGGTTTGTAAGAACAATAGATGGAAGAGGTGGCCAATTGAATCTCCGCCGTAGTCGGTTCCGAATACCCCCTCTTTTTCCTCGTTTCTTTTTCCTATTCATTCTGATCAGCTCCTGAGGGATGTTATCCAGCATCGAATGGTAGACGTGGCTTGATGTCATCTCCCGTGTCAGCTCGGGTTGTAGCTCCAGCAAAGTCTCTCGACTGTACGAGCGTGCGAGGCACGGCTCCTCGCCACACCTGTCCATGTTGCCACTCAGGTGTGCGGTTGAAAATTGCACCGACAAACATTGTCCACGGAGGCCAATAATCCACAGAATCAGAAGCGTAGTTTTCAGGGCAGTCATCATCTTACACTTTACACAAGGACAGTTCTTACAGACGCAACAATTTAGACAGCAATTAAACAAAAACAAAAAACAAAACATAGAGCAAACGGAGCATACTGAGACGCAGTGCGCAGCCGAGCAGCGCACCGGAACAGCTGAGTGACGACACGTTACTCAGACCACAACAATAAAAGCGGTAACTTCCTTCTCGACCCCGCTGGCACTCCCAGCGGGGTCGGGCGTACCACCGTGAAGTGATATTGGTGCCGTAGTATCGGAGCCGTTTTTCGAGTACGAGTACGAGTACATGAGCACAGTATCGGACCCGATTCCCGATACTGGTATCGATACATCCCTAGTATTCAATTACTACCAAGGTTTACATCGCAGCCCGTTTCGCGGCTGCAGCGCTCTGGCTCAGTGCTGGACCAAATTTCAGAACTTGTTCTCCCCATTAGTCACTTAGACACAAAAACAACCTGGTTGAAAAATACCAAAGTTACCCTTTAATGTATTTCTTATTTAATGCTTCCGTGTGTTACGTAAAGCACTTTGATTCGCCTTTGGGTATTAAATGTGCTCAATAAATAAACCATTGTCTATCGCAGTTTAATTGAGGTATAACATGTAGAGCTATGCCAGAGAAAGCAATCTCCATGTGCACAGCTGATTTTAATGGATGGTGATTGATTCAGTAGGTAGGCCTGAGAGGTTAATAAGATTAACAATGAAGTTATTGTACATTTGATGAAAGCTTAGGCCAGAATGTCCACACTACCCCGTGTATCATTTGATAAAAGAATACTATTTCAGTGTGTTGAAGCTGGGTTTCCTCTGGTGTGAACACCACTCTGCTTCTTCTGATGTTCACACGCTGATCCTCTGAGGATTTAACAAGAAATAGTTCAGTATTATCATTATTTTTCTAGGCCTGAGCCAATTCCACTTCTTCTCTATTGCTGTTAAGCATGAGTGTTTACGTACACACACACACACACACACACAAATATGAGTACGCACACGTAAGTTGTACGCACACACTTCTTTACAAATCCACAAGCATTATTTCTTTATCACTCACACACACACACACACCTACAGTCTCCCCATATCCAGAGTGCTAATTATAGCTTAGTTGCCCATTAATCAGCGACAGCTGTAATTATACTAATTCCAGTGTGTAATCTGATCAAGGTGAGGAAGATCAAATCACAGCCTTTCTCTCCTGCTAGGCTTTGAGGGGGTTTCAGTAATGGTGGCGACAGCAGTGAGGTTGTAAAGGAAATTGGTTTAGACCAAAACAATCTGATTCGACTCGGTATGGTGGCTGATTAGTGGGGCAAAGTACAAGCATGTGTGTAAGTAAAGCTATCTCTGTTGTCTGCAGGCCATTGCTGCTGCTGAATTGCTTTTATTAATTTAACAGTGCCTTTATTGTTAGAATCGAACGCAACCTACGAGGAGTGGTCGGCTACCTGCAGTTCCACGGCGCATACAGTGAACAGTATGAAGTCATCTACTGATGTCTGGCTAGGCTTTGTGTATTTTTATGTTCATTGTCTACTGGAAAACCGATTTATGATTTGCTTCAACAACCAGGAGGTCCCTGCGTTTTATTCAAAATATAAACTGTATTTCAGGCATTTTCAGCATATTTCAGTCATATTTTGTTCTTAACTATTTTGCTTGTCTACTCAGAGACCCAAACAATTATAATTCACTACATATTCCTAATGTGAAGGTTGATGTAAAAGAAAAAAAAAATTTAATTAGGGCTGTCAATCAATTAAAATATATAATCACGATTAATCACACATTTTTTATCTGTTCAAAATGTACCTTAAAGATCTGACGAGTATTTAATACTCTTATCAACATGGGAGTGGGCAAATATGCTGCTTTATGCAAATATATGTTTATATTTATTATTGGAAATCAATTACCAACACAAAACAATGACAGATATTGTCCAGAAACCCTCACAGGTACTGCATTTAGCATAAAACAATATGCTCCAATCATAACATGGCAAACTGCAGCCCAACAGGCAACAACAGCTGTCAGTGTGTCAGTGTGCTGACTTGACTATGACTTGCCCCAAACTGCATGTGATTATCATAAAGTGGGCATGTCTGTAAAGAGGAGACTCGTGGGTACCCATAGAACCCATTTACATTCACATATCTGGAGGTCACAGGTCAAGGGACCCCTATGAAAATGGTCATGTCAGTTTTTCCTCACCAAAATTTAGCGTAACTTTGAAGCGTTATTTAACCTCCTTTGTGACAAGCTAGTATGACATGGTTGGTACCAATGGATTCATTAGGTTTTCTAGTTCAGTATGATACATGTATCTTCACTCTAAAACTGAGCCCGCTACAACCTAAAAGTCACAAGTTGCATTAAAGAAATTAGTGGCACTAAAACGAATTTGCACTAATGCGTTATCGCATTAGCTTTGACAGCCCTACACTTAAAGGGACTGTTTGTAACTTCTTACACATATAAATCAATCCGGGTCGGTGTCCCATGCACGCTCGCGTGTGGCTACACTGTTCAGACTCAGACTCCAACACAAACTACAGTGAAGCATCAAAACCGAAAAGTTGTATCTAGTGAAGCTCGTCTGTTAAACAGTGTTGGCCGCGGTCGGAGGACGCGGGGGAGACCATAGCTTTGGTCTCCAGGACCGGAGTCTCTGCTGTACTCTGCTCCTCTGCCTGCCTTCACTCACAGCTCGCTCCACTCTCCCATGCATGCGCACACACTCCACATTGCAGAAGAGTTAGTTTAGCTCTGAGAATATCTAGTGAATGGAGTGGACGTTTGTGCAGAAAAAACTGCTGCAGCTCCTCCAGACCAACAGAGGTTTCCCGTGTCTTGTGAAGTGACGGGGCTCCGCAGAGAGAAACGTTATCGTCTCCGACCAAAACTCCGGTGTCTCCCCTGTTCCCTCCGGCCGCGGTCGGGAGGCTGAAGCAGGAAAAGCCAACACTAGGATCAGCATTGATTCATGGAGAAACCTTCGTCTGGTCAGCTAACATTACTGCCAAGCAGCTGAAATATAGAGTGATATTGTGCTTTTAGCTGACGTGTGTCGCCTCACTGTTTTGACGGATGTTCGTTCACTTTCAGGTAGCGCGTGCACACGGGCGAGCGCGAGCAACAGGACGCTGACTTTCGTTGACTTAACGGCCACAGGTGTCGCTGTTAACAAGCAATTTCTGATTCTTACAAACAGTCCCTTTAATCAAACAAAGAGTTGCTATGCTACTGGAAGTTTGTATTTTAAGTGGGGTGCAATGCAAGTTTCTCCAGTAGCTCGTCTGTTTCTTTCTAATGTTTCGTGTAGGATTTCTATTAGATTTCAGGATGGTTGATAGTGTCAAGTGGAGGAAAACACTAAACGCGAGTGAATATCCTTATTAAGTAAAAAAAAAAGAATTGATGCCAATGTGACAGTGACGAGCCTGACAGAAATGGTCCGTTTTTACCTGTAGGAAGATAATAAGATATTTCTCACTCTGTGATAGTGGAGAGGCTGTTTGCTAATATTCAGTGAATATATATGCATTTCTGTGCACGATTTTTCAAACGTGTGTGGGTGCAGCCCTTTTATCTGTGCGCCTTTGTGTAATTATAGTGTGACTTTGGTGTCAGATCAAACGGTCTGATCTGAGGTAGGCTCATCTGTAATCATCTTGCCAAGCTGGGGTTAATTGGCGTCAACACGTTCTGTTGAAAGTCCATATGTGTGTGTGTGCGTGTTTATTACTGTAATATAGAGCAGCTAGAGTCTACACCGAATGAAAGAAAAGACGTATTAGGGATGTCCCGATCAAGTTTTTTTTTTGCCCAAAAACAGATCTAAGTCTTTGAATAATTGGGCATCTGCCAATACAGAGCCTGATCAAATATATATATTAACCTAAATGTTTAAATATGTATCTCACACATTGACATAACAGCTAGAACTTCTGAATTTAGCCCACCTTACTTACCACGAGCTATTTGATCCTAATACTGGAGGTCTAGAGAAACACTTAATCCACTCACAGTTGTACAACGGTGTTACCACAGACTGTATATAAGAAGTGGACGTAGTCACCGTGACGTCACCCATTGGTTTGTGGACTGCATTTTTGAAGCGTTGAGTTTTGTACTGCATTTTGGCCATCGCCATTTTGGTAATTGGCCGTCACCATCTTGGTTTTTTGCAACCAGAAGTGACACAAGAGGGTGGAGCTAAGTACAACTGAACGCTCAATAAGACATTTTCAAGCCAAAAAGGTTATAATTACCTTTCATGAACTGAAAACACACTGTGGTAGCAACCTATAACAAGGTAGCCACGCCCAAAAGCATCCCCTGCTTTATGGTCTATCTGACTCTAAATGGGACCATCATTTACTAAATGAACATCATGCTGTATTGAAGAAGACTTGAAACTAGAGATTGAGACCATAAACTCATGTTTACAATGTTTACTGAGGTAATAAATCAAGAGAGAAGTAGGCTCATTTTCTCATAGACTTCTATACAATCAGACTTCTTTTAGCAACCAGAGGAGTCGCCCCCTGCTGGCTGTTAGAAAGAATGCAGGTTTAAGGCACTTCAGCATTGGCTTCTCTTCTCAGACCCGGAGGTAGCCCACTGGGTGTTACAGAGGGATGCTTTTTTTTTGCCTGATAAACATTTGTTCGCCGAGTACAGAGAGCACAAGAAAATCCCGATAACAGCCAAGTTGCCGCCTGAAACGTCTTTTAACTGGTGAAAGCGACGGTCAGCGGCGGCTAAAAATAAGAAACTGCTAGCTGACTGACTGTGTGAAGTGTGAATAAAAGTGAAACCAAAATATGTTTCACATTCACAAATTCTAATTTTCACTCTCATATGGCGGGGAAATGCCCGCAGTGTAACGGTGGCTTCTGATACACTCTATAGTTTTAAGTGCTAATGCAGTAGTGATAAGTTAGTCAGTATGTTAGTAAGGTAGTTAGCCGGGCTAATGGTTTGCTCACATTAGAGTATAAACACACTATTTAATCAATTGCTTGCATTTTGCTGTAAGTTAAGCAACTGCTTTAACTGTAGTTGTGGTTTTTAAAAAGATGATAAAATACACCACCCTCCAAACTCTATATATAGCCCGTGCTATAGCCCCTGATTTTGTTGAGGTTTGATATCATTCTGTAGCTTCACCGTGGTGTTCCTTGTGTTTTCAAATCCAAACATTCAAATTTTGGTCAAAGTACTTACGTTTTAATGTCAAAATGTTATTTTCCCAAGCCCTTCTAAAAACTTTTTTCCCACATGACCTGACGTAGTTTCTGCATGATGACACTTCTACTAAGTGCAGCTATATATACAGCCTCATAGTCAGTGTATTAACGTTACATACAGTATGTTAGATGGCGGTCGGCATGCTCCCAGTTTGGAGGAGCAGACAGGAGTACCGGCACGGAAGCTAAGTAATGTACTGCTGCGGACGCCACGTTAGTTTGTGAGTTCAAAAGTCACACAACAGCACAAAGAATCTAACCGATCAATGCAGCGGCAGACCGGCAACTCCCGTGTTCTGCGAGGTAGAGTGAGTCCGGTATCTGTTCGGTGAGTCTGGTCTTGAAGACTGTGATATAACGGCTTTGGAAACCTATGTCACTACTTTTTGCAACGGCTGAGTGGGCGTTTCCATTTGAAAAAAAAAACGGAACAGACAACCCGGCCTTTAATATTGGCACAGTATTAGTCAGGTGACATACTGAAAATGCCACAAATGTATAATCATACTCATATTATGTACACAACATATCAGCAGCAAGGGTCATCATTTATCCCAAAAGTACACAGGACTGATGTTACGGTAAAGACACGTAAACACAACCCCGACATCGTAGTAATAAGACGTTTAATCACTGATCCAGATGCGCCGAGTCCCATCTGTAGTTTGTACAGTGCAAAACAGATGTCACCGAGACAGTAAGCAGACTCACTCTGCTGGGCCGAATCTACGCTATCAGAGATTAGCAGCCTCTGCTGCGGCTTCGCCTAAATGACTACATTGTTTTCACATCTGGTCGCCACTTCCACGTCCAGGTTCCCAAAACAAATGTGGACTTTTGATACTGGATCCATCCGTCTCCTGTCTGGTCACAGGCAGCGGTGGATGGAAACCAGTGTCCGCGTGCAATGTACTTTTGTATGGCAGCTAGCGAGGGTAAAAAAGAACTGAGAGAGAGAGTGAGTGAGAAACAGATCAACAGAGTGTGGGTGCCAAGTGTGAAAGAACACAGGTACTCTCCAGATGGATTCCTCACATAGAGATACATGCTAATCAGTGTGATAGTGTTGTGAAGCACTCTGGCTACTGGATCACAGTGAACATATGGTGTCGGAGCATCTGAAGAGAGAATTACAGTAACATAATTCTATTAAAACAGAACGTGAGATCTATTTTTATGATATTTAAGAATGCTTATGATCCACATTACATGACTGTGGTCTGCTCGCCAGAAAAGAGTGGAAATCAGCAGCTCTCCAAAGACAACATTAGAAGGGAAATGATTTAGGAGTTTGAGAATGTGAAAAAAAGAGGATGGATGTTAGAGGGAACTTTTGAACAGAAGCCAAATTAAGGCATTCATGTCCTTTTTTCTAGCAATAAAACTAATGCCATTGCAGCGTTGCTTCCTCGTTTAAACCTTCGTTTGGATTTTTGGTGATCACATATCAGCTCAATTTACTAATACACACTTCACAAGCTGCTCTGAGGGAAGGTTAAAAACATTACCCGAGTTCTTCTAACCTTGACGGCGAAGCTTGGGACTCATGAGGACATTTTTCAGAGTCGACCAATTTTTCATGCTAGCTGAACAATGGAGACCACACTCGCTTACTGTTTGTAGTTTTGGAACCTAAAAAAAAAAACCCACGACCATCTGTAACATCTGGTCAATGCCAGACGGGTCAGAGCACCCGGTGTGGGACAGAGGTTTTCAAACTTTGGAGGGAGAGAGAGAGACGTGAGGCAAAGATAATGTTCTGGAAATAACTAAGGAAGTTAGTTATTGTACACGCGGCTCATAGAGGAAATAAGGTACTTTAAAACCCTTAGTTTAACTCTAATAAAGGAATATCTTATCTTATCTTAGCGCGTGTTTACACCAACTTCAAAATCAAAAATCTTTCTCAACGTCGTAACTCAGTCAAAGCTGAACACACAAAAATGATATACATATTTTGTTTTTATTCAACGTCACTGATCCATCCATCTTTTCAAGGACACCATTATCTCTGCTGTCTATCAAAAATGAACATCTATAAATCTGTTTAGAAATCACACACATATTAGAGCTGTGTGTTGGCAGGAATCTGTCAATACAGTGCGCATCACAATACGGGGGTTACCATTCAATATATCGCCATATTTGCGATACTGTAAGCAAGGCCATATAGTTATATTTTTTTATATCTAATTTTAGGAAAACTGTCAAAGAATAAAGAATACACCACCATATGCATACAATCTGAATAAAAATATTTACAGTGGGATCACAGTCCTTGTAAGATTCAACATTATAGCACTACTTTACTGTGATTTTTCGTATATCAGTAAAAACAATAATATAAAAGTGCTTGCATGACTCTTTAGATAAACAAAAAAAAATTAAAAATGATGCTGCAGCAATGCTGCATCGCCCTGTCGGGGATTCTTTCACAACAATGACCGGCTCGCTGTACATTATCCCTTACTTATTTAATAATTTTAATTATTTCAGGCGGCTGGAACTCAATAAATGCTTCAGAAGATATAACCCTAAGCAACGTGGAGATCAACGGTCTTTCACTGATGGGGGTCAGTCCAGCAGGTTTGCTGTCAAAATTTCAACAGAACCTCCATATTACTGTCGAGAGGGGTTAGCTCAGGTATTAAATATAGAAGCTGAGGATTTCTCAGGTGCAGTATTTTAAAAATGCCCCAGCTTGAAATGCTTGAACTAAAATGAGACACTGAAATTAGCCTAAAATGATAGCAATGCACCTGGCTGCTGCTGATGGAGCAAAACCTTGGTAAAGTAGCTCTGTGTACAGTAAATGTGTGTCTTCAGAAGAGAAAAAAGTAGAAATGAACTTGATTCCAGCGACATACAGTAGCAGACCTCGTCTCAGCTTCATACATAAACCAGCTCTTTTTTGTGACACCACACACAACACACAATTCTGAATTATACGTCCTAGCTGTGGGACCAAAAGGTCACCCCTTCCAGCAGTTCCCATTTCATTGGTGCACTGCTTAGATGTGCAAAAAAAAAAAAATCTGTTCTCATGACACCAATGAAATATTGCTGACCTAGTTTCTGGTGGTATAAAGATTAAATCATCTGAGGCGGCAGCCTTTTGTAGCAGCAACAAGAGGTAGAGCGGTGCAGGAATGAGTCCTAAAACCTGGAAATGAGTTAGCATTTTAGCACTTCCGGTTCCCTCATCTGGAAGTCAATGAGGTTTTCTGAATAGGTTTTTAGTAGGGCTGTCAAAGTAACGCAATAATAACACGCACGTTCGTATTAAAGCCACTAATTTCTTTAAGTCATTAACACAATCAATCTTTCGGAGGTTGTCGAGGGCTCATTTTTGAAGCTAGAGTGAAGGTAACATATGACACTAATATGATACCAACCATGTCATACTAGCTGGTCAAGAAGATGGTTAAATAACGCTCCAACCGTACGTTGAACTTTGGTGAGGAAAAACTGTCATGGCCACTTTCAAGTGGGTCCCCTTGACCTCTGACCTCCAGATATGTGAATGAAAATGGGTTCTATGGGTAACCACGAGTCTCCCCTTTACAGACATGCTCACTTTATGATAATCACATGCAGTTTGGGGCAAATCATAGTTAATTGATTTCCAATAATAAATATATACATACATTTGCATAAAGCAGCATATCCGCCCACTCCCATGTCGATAAGAGTATTTAATACTTGACAATTCTCCCTTTAAGGTACATTTTGAACAGATAAAAAAGTTGCAATTAATCATGATTAACTATGGACAATCATGCGACTAATTGCGATTAAATATATTAATTGATTGACAGCCCTAGTTTGTAGTTAGATGCCAGAAATAAGGTCTGTGGTGAAAATAAGCTTGAGAGATTTTAACGTTTTGTTCTACGACATAAAATACATCAGTAAATATCCAAATCGTTAATTTATAAGCTTTTATATGTCTTAAAAAGGGCGGTTGCTAACAAGTGGCTAAATGAGACGGCTAAACGTCATCACGTCGACTCGTCCTCCTTTACATCCTCGCTGTGTATACTCACACTCATGCGACTGTGGTGTAGTTAGTTTATAGCCTAACGTTAGCTTTTTACTTCTGGCGATTGCATTCACGTTTCAAAAAAAAAAATCATAAAAATGGTGTTTATTTGTGAAGATTATTTCACAGAACAAAACGTGTAAGTATCATAAATGTTTGTCCGGCACAGAGCTTATTTTCTTCAATAATCCAAAACCCAATGGAAACATCCCATTGGCTTTTTGTCGAGGGAACCCAGGGCGATGCTAACTTTATTACCAAATAGCTGTGCGGTGGATTTATAAAGTGGATGCTCTAAATGTTCAAAAGTACCACAGAAACTGTTGACCATATCTCAGATTTCCTCTCCAGATTTTCCCAGCTCGTCCAGGTATTCATAATTTGCAGAATTCTGTCCAACCGAAAATGTGAAAAAATCTGCCTCGTCTTTATAAATATATAAAAATATACTGAAGTGCCACAAGCTTGTCAAACGCCTGTCTCACTCTACTACCCAGCAGCAAGACAGCACACTGTGAGTCGTGGCTATCTTGCAAACACTGCACTAAATATTCATTACAATAATGGAAGGCAGTTGGAAGTAGGAGGCAGGATGCCACGACGTGTAGCGTTTCAAACCACGCAGGCTACATGAACGCTGCCGCCGCCGTCATAAACACACACAAATGTCAGTGCACACAGAGAACAGGACATCGGCTAAAAAATTCAGCATAACAACTAATGGAAATTAACAGCAGGTTTGGCTCACACGTCGACATGCAAAGGGATGTTTTTGCAGTTTGATGATGTAAGCGAACATCTTGCTTTGCCAAATGCAAAATATGTGTCGTGTGTGTGTGTGTGTGTGTTTGGGGCTGATACAGAAGCTAATGCTGGTCTGTGGTTTGAGGGTGTCTGCTCTCCTACAGGAGTGGACGAGTGGACAGAGCTGACAACACTGTTTAAAGATACTGTGGCGCCATCACCTGAGCGCCACTGGGCACAGGCCCCCATGTAGCAGCCTGCGGTGATCAGAATCATCTCAAGGTGGCCCTCCTTCTCTACCTGACAGTTCCTTCCCCCTAGCGCCCAGCAGGAAAAACGGAGACTATTTAAGAGGAGTGCAAGGAGGGCGATAAATGTCTCCTCTTGTCAATAACACCACCGGGGTCTGAGCTTGTCTCTGGCTCTCCATGAACCTTAAAACCCTGACAGCCCGCCCTGCGGGCCCGGCCGCTCTTCTGTCTTTCAGAGGTTGTCGCGGGCTGAGTTTTCAAGCTAGAGAGAAGAATACTGGTATCATATGAAACTAGAATCCATTGGTTCCAACTATGTCATGTTAGCTTGTCGGGAAGATCGCTAAATAACACTACGAAATTTTGGGGAGGAAGGCTGGCACAGCGATTTTCAAAAGGGGTCCCTTGACCTCTGACCTCCAGATATGTGAATGAAAATGGGTTCTGTTGGTACCCACGAATAAATGTGTTATTTTCACCTATACTGTATTGTACTGAATTTGAATAGTTCTGCATATTAAGGGTCCCTAAACAGTCTTGGAATTGCATAAATGTGGTATCACTGTGTGTGAGGAGTCACTGAGACTCTTGTGGATCCAATGAGCCCAACTGTATTAATGTGTGATGATGTTGGTCCCCATAGGAGACATGTCGTTGTAGTGAGAGCATGTTTTTTAAACTTGACCCCCCTGTATAAAATGACCTGTGGTGACCTCTAGGATAATCACAGCCTCATGAAACTTTACAGCCACAAACTAGAGACCTAGAGCATTCAGAGGATGGATGGGTCAAACTAGAGACCTAGAGCATTCAGAGGATGGATGGATCAAACTAGAGACCTAGAGCATTCAGAGGATGGATGGCTTTCCTAGCTAGATTGACAATAAGGGGGGGTTTCTGAGCAGTTTACACAACACAAGTGCTCGCCATCCAATTGCCAATTCTTGCAGAAATCTCTAAATGTCAAAGGTTTTTGATACCAAATCACAGTATGGCTTTTTCTATGGAGTTCATCAAGGTCTTGGTGTCTTAATGTGGTATTTTGGAGGGATTATTGATTATTTTTATTAATTCTCGAGTGGTAAAAAATGGTTATATTTAGCACCAAATCTGTGTAACAAATGGTATCAACCTCAAAATTGCTGCAACAACTTATAAGACATAATAGAGCATGGGGATGACCATCACAAACATATCATCATGTTCTACGCTCTTATACACTTTCACAATTAATTTAACTTGATTAATTAATTTACTAATTATTTTTTTATTTCTTATTAATGACTAGAACAACTTGACACACAGTGCTGAGCTGCATCTCAAATTAATCTTCAGTTTCTCAGCTTTCAGGTGATGTACACCACTTCTATGTGACATCTACTGTTGACCTGCTATCTCCCCCTGAACTTCCCCTGTACCTCACTCCAACACCTCTAAAAAAGAGGGCAGGATGGAAAGGGGTTAAAAAAAAAAGGAAAAATAAGATCTGAAGGGGTACTTGAGGTATTCCTTAATGGTGAGGGACTTGTGAGTGCCAAAATACATGAAAAATTGTCAAACTCGATGCAGAAGAGGTCAAGATATGCTGACTTTTAGTCCCCTAGCTCAAACTCCAAAAACTCTAGATCCTACACTTCCCACAATGCAACTCTATAGCGTCTGTTGCATACCCTCCGTATCTGATAAACCCAGACGTCCAAACTCTATACTAACAGTTAACAAAGGCTTTCAGTTCAATTCTTAAATCTCAAGCCCACGCTGAGTTAAACCTGATGACATCACTATGACATCATGACAGGGTATCTTTTTTTTTTTTCCAGACTTTAGAAGGCTCCTTTAGAGCCACGGAGGATATTATACAACCATTTTCACAGGCCGAGTACTACTCCCAGCGATGAGTAAACAGATCTTCGTCTTGATATGAGTGAATGAGTCACCGCGACAACACGGGGACACGGATACATACTGTTCACCATACATAAATGTATTCACATGCCCTATAATTAATCATCCTTACACAACAGAGCAAGGGGCTTTGAGATTCAATCGAATGGGGGTAAGTGTAAGTGGAGGAGACAGGCAAAGAGAGACAAAAAAGAGATGGAGGAAGAGTCCAGGATCCCCTGATATTTGAGCCAGTCTAAAAATAGCCACGCTGGAGCAGAGATATGAATTGTACTCCTCAAAAGTCCTCTGACAACAAAAGGAAGAAAAAGAGAGTCAAAAACTGCAAAATCTTCACGTCACTACGTACAGGTGAGCACCAGTAGGGGTGATGTGAGCTGGCACCAGGTGCCTTGTATAAGTTACACCGCTGTTTATGAACTCTGTCTCGTACTGAATATGAACCCTCTTCATGTCTGAGTGATTGGTAACCTTACTCCTCATTTGGCTCATCTGTCACTGGAGTAACTCCGGGGTTGAAAGAGTCATGTGGTCGGCACACTGCAGCTTAGGCACAATACTGAATATGTTTTGCTTATGAGATACCGACGGCTCTCTGATGACACTAGACTCTGTTATCAAAGAGGACAGCCAAGAACGGGCCGTCCTGCTGTCAAGTGTGCACGGTATCATCTGAAACATTGACTACGTTTACATGCACAAAAATATTTAAAAATGTTGCCCTTATCCCAAAAAAGATAATATTCCTACTAAGATGTAGCTAATGAACATTAATATTCCACTAATATACATGCAGCTGTGGATACTCTGATTAATGTAACCGGTGGCGGACTTGTTTGACCGTGCAAACACAGCCTCCCTCTTTCATTCCTTCAACCATCTTCTGGAAAAGGTCGGCGTTGCGATTACGGATGTTAAAGGTCCCATATTTTAAAAAGTGACATTTTCATGTCTTTTATATTATAAAGCAGGTTTAAGTGATATATAAATACTGTGAAAGTATCAAACACTCAATCCATGGAGAAATACACACAGCCCATATTCAGAAACTGTGCATTTGAAACAAGCCGTTAGGATTTCTGTCCATTTGTGATGTCACAAATCTTCAATATTTAGACCATTTCACAGTTTTAAATGTAAACATTCTAAATTGGTCCCAGTTTATTTCCTGTTGCAGTGTATGTGAATGACATCAGCTGACGGAAAGTAAACATGGACCCAAGCTGTTGCCTAGCAACGCAATTCTGTTGCCATTCTGTTGAAATGCGCTAAAACGGAGCGTTTCAGACAGAGGGTGAATACAGGTATATTCAGACAGACAGTATGAGAAAAATAATGTGTTTTTTGAACATTAAAGTAAGTAAACATGTTCTAGTAGAAACACAAAATATAAACATGAACCTGTAAATGAGCATGATATGTCCCCTTTAAGTGAGCCTGAGCCGGGTTTGCAAGACACGGTAGCTTGGCTCGGGTCTTGAGGAGTTGTAGCATTTATTCACCTACAAATAAACTATACACACACTGCGCTGCTACGTTCACAGCTACAACGTTACTGATAACTTCATACTCACTGTCGTCACACACTCGCTAACGTTACGCCTGGCTGACAGGCTGTGTGTGTGTGACGACGGTGATCATGAAGTTATCAATGACGTTATAGCTGCAAATGCAGCACATACGCACACGATCTGTCTGATGCTCGCTAACGTTACGCCGGGTGGACAGAGCACGCCGGGCAGACACACAGCTGACAACCTCGCAGCTAAACTAAATGATGCGGTGGAGACTTTTAAAAGGGAAAGTGGCTGCATGAGTCCTCGACAATACACGCAGCATCGTGGCTGCTACGGTAACTCTCCCTGACGGGTTAACTGGGGACTCAGTTGTCTGTTGTGCTCATACATTGCAGCTGGGTATAAATGATGGATTTAACATGTTTGTGCATCAGTTTATCATCGCAGCTAGGCGGTTTGTTAAGTTTAAAAGTAGGTATGGCTCTCCTTCCAACCAGAAACTGCCGTAAAAAAAACAATTGAGACGCATATTCTGAACGTGCTGTATGCATGACCAAAGAATGCTCCTAAAACCTGAATAATATCAGAATATCCCCGATGTCTTAATCGGAAAATGCTCCATTCAGAATAAAGCTTAATTCAGAATAAAGGGAATATGTTGTTTACGTGACCCGAGAATATGGTCATATTCTGAATAATGATGGAATATCACTGTGCATGTCAACACAGTCACTGTTCTTCTCTCTTCTTCGATCATACTCCAAGAAATACGTCCACCTGTCTGCAATCGTCATCTAGGAATCCCACAGTCGTACCTGTCCATCACATTGTGTATGAGTGCCGGCTAAATGCCTGAAATATCACGGTTTCTGAACTCACCGTTCAACTGAGTAGTCGAGGGGGAAAGCTGTTTTATTTGCACAATCCTTCACGGTCCACAAATGCCACACACCGCGCCTGCAAGGGAGAAAGAAAAAAGATCATCAATATACAGTATGTGTGATGTGGCTCTATATATAAAGTATTGTGGACTAGTTCATACAGTATAAGGTCTACGGACTGTGTCTATATCTTAAAAAATACATATAATAGCTAAATTAAAGGGGACATATCATGCTCATATTCAGGTTCATACTTGTATTTCTGGTTTCTAGTAAAACACATTTACATGCTTTAATGTTCAAAACACACATTATTTTTATATTATATTATGCGATTATATTAAGTGCGATTTTCATGTCTTTCATATAATAAAGCAGGTTTAAGTGCTTTATGAATACTGTTAAACTATCAAAACGCTCAATATACGGAGAAACACACACGCCCCGTATTCAGTAATTGTGCGTTTGAAACAAGCCGTTAGGATTTCTGTCCATTTGTGATGTCACAAATATACAATATTTAGACCATTACATGGTTTTAAACATAAACATTCTAAATGTGTCCCAGTTTATTTCCTGTTGCATTGGATGTAAATAACATCAGCTGACAGGAAGTAAACATGGACCCAAGCCGTGCCTAGCAACGCAATTCCGTTGCAATTCCGTTGCAATTCCGTTGAAATTCCGTTGAAATTAGCTAAAGCGGAGCGTTTCAGACAGAGGGTGAATACATGTATATTCAGGCAGACAGTTTGAGGAAAATAAAGTTTTTTTTAACATAACAGCATGGAAACATGTTCTAGTAGAAACACAAAATACAAGTATGAACCTGAAAATGAGCATGATATGGGACCTTTAAAAAAACACATATTGGATTTCCTCCTTCAAATATGCCATCAAAAAATATTGAATTAATAAACAGGAGTTTAGTTTAGAGTTATCCTGCGTTAAATCCTCTGTAACCAGTTAATACGGACACCCTGCTTTTAACTGTAGTGATGAAATAAGGCCTGACCGGTGTCACACACAGGGTGTATGACTTCCTAAAAGGAGCTGACATATGACTTTTTTTGAGGAGATGCCGCACATTCAACCCGAAGCAGCAATGAAAAAGAAACAAGGCCAAAAATCTTCGCAGGCAGTCCAGAAGGACGTCACGCGGATCTCCACTACATAAGAAGAAACCGCATGGCCGACACCCTCCTGACCCTGCCCCGAGCAACTCGACTCAAACTCGATACCGCAACAAAACAGCACTTAAAACAGAGTGGCAGTAAACAGCCAAGACATCCGCAGAGGTGTGGGGGGAAAGGGAGCAGATGCTGCCCCGTTGTCCAATCACATTAGTGATGGTGACCCTACCGTTGCGGGCACGAGGACAGAAAACACCAAAAATGGAGGCGACACTGGCAAGATTGTGACTCTGAGGTTTAGAGTCGCGGGCTTCTAGATAAATTAAAATCAAGTTGCTTGTGTCACACTGCCCACCCAACAGACCAACCACTGAGAAAAGAGCAAAGGTTCCGGCATCGCAAGAGTTGCACCAGCAGCACATTTACTGCTGATACCACGTAACATACATGAGCAATGGAAGATCACGTACCAGCTTTATCATATATATATATTCTGAAAACCTCATAACGAACTGTAAAATGTCATGATCAAACTAAGGGAAACAAATTAAATCAGCAGTGGGTGGAATTGTAGCAAATATGATTTAAAAAATTATAAAATGGTCACTATATCCTGACAGTAGTGCATGAGAAAGGTGATCTGAAAAAAAAACCATGCGCCTCCGGTTTCCCCCAGTGCCCCTAATGGCATCTGCAAGATTTCAAAGACCGGAGGAAAACAACCAATCAGAGCCGAGCTGGAGCCTTGCTGTCTCTGAGCAGCTGTCAATCACTCACAACTCCGATCAAACGGTCAAACCAGGCAGCGCTGATGAAATATGAATCAATATTCTTTACTGTAATGCCTATTTCTCTCCTCAGATCTTATAGTGTACCGTTTAGCTGTAAAATTAGAAAGTTTATCGCCATGTTGAGATCAGTTGAGGAAATACCAAGCACCGCCCACCAGCCTGAAAAAGAACGTTCTCATCTTACAGCTAAACAGTACACTACAAGATGTTTCTGACAACATTTTAAGCAATAAATAGGCATTACACTAACAGAATATTAATTCATATTTGATCAGCGCTGCCTAGTTTGACAGTTTGATCGGAGTTTGCGAGTGATTGACAACTTTGTCCGTTAATTGAACAGCAAATAGGAACGCTCTCTCTCTGAAAGGACCTGTGATTGGTCAAAGTCTCCCGTCACAGATTTTTTAAAGCCTGAAAACAGAGCCATGAAGAGATGCAGAAGTCTCTCAGAACACTTGAATTACAATATGCTGAAAGGTTATTATGGAACTTTTGCCCAATGATGCCAAAAATATCCTGCCTACTGCCACTTCAAGATTATTTAAACCCATACCTTGAACTCTAACTCTAGAGCAGGTCCACGCTGAAAAGAGTTGGTTGTCCTCTTAAAAAAAAAAAAAAAAACCTTGTGGGGTGAGTGTTGCAGACCATATGGTATCTGCTTGGGCATATGGGCATCCTGGTTGTAAAAAAAAACCCGCATCCTCCAATGTCCTGTGGATAAGCGTGTGTGTGTGTGTGTGTGTGTGTCTCAGTATCTGTATTCAAGACATCCACCAAGGTGCTCTACACCTCTCTGAGCTGCCACAAGCATGTCTTGCAAAAGAGTCACCTTCCTAAAAGTTAGTCTCAATTTACATATTTTGCCATGCAACATGTGCATGTTGCTATGCATATATGGCTTTCAATGAGAAAACCAAGTTCAGAAAACTGTGTCCAAAAGCATATGATTATTACATATTTTAGCATATAGTGCACACAGCTCAGGTAAATTAGGCTGATACAGGGAGAGAACCTCCCTCTCTTTAACAGCGTCAGCCTTCACTCAGTCACTCAGTCACTCAGTCAGTCAGTAGAGAAACAGATCTCAGATATACAGCTGATAGAAAAACTTTATTTCCTCTTCATGGCAGTTTGTGTAGGAGTAAAAAAAAAAACTCCATCGTTGCGAATTTACACTCCGATCACCCGTTGCAGCCATCGGGCTTGAGTCCCAGTAAGGACCATACATTACATGTCCGCTGCCTCTGTCCTTTCCACGCTTCCCATTCATTGTCTACGTAAGCAGCCGTGCAATGCACTCTGGTAGCGTGGCGGCGCGATTCAAGAGACGGAGGGCGGAGGTCTCGGCTACTTCATGCAAATCATGGGCGTCCGGCTAGACTCGCCGCCTCTGGAAACTCTCGAGAAAGTTTTTAAACTAACCGTGGTCGATCCAAAATAAAGAGGGATTCAGCAACTGCGTGGCTTAGTTCTCACTTAAAATGTTTTCATAGACACATTTCGGTGTACTATTTTCGTGATATAGAAGAGAAGAAAGTTTCCAAACGAGCCGCCTGTGGTACAGGAGAACAACAAGTACCATTACGTTTTGTTTTTTTTAAACTCTTTTTTTTTATTTGAGAAACAAAGAACATGAGGTCATCATGGGTGTTACAATATCAAATCACAGTACATTTTTGTAAATACATCTTAATATAAAATGTCACACTTCAATCAACGGTGTAAATACACAATCCATTTTTCCCAGTACTCAATACTTTTTTCCAATTCCAGCCTTAAAATAAATGTGAGTCTTTCATTACAATACACTTGATTTACAATACCCCGCCATTGTTCTAATGTTGGAGGATCAGTCTGCAACCACTTTCGCGTTATGGCTTTCTTACTACTTGCCAAGAGAGTCTTTATTAAATATTTATCTTTGTGAAAAACAATTTCTGGCATTTTTCCCAAGTATAGTGTAATGAATGAGTACTTTAACTTTATTCCAATTATTTTATGGATCTCAGTTGCCACCTCTTGCCAATATGGCTGTATTTTAGGGCATGCCCAAAAAATATGGAAATGATCAGCCATTGAGGTTCCACATTGCCTCCAACAGAAGCCCCGGCTCTGCGTGTCTGTTTGCAGTGCTGTTAATTTAGGAGTAATGAAAAATCGCACTACGTTCTTCCATCCAAACTCCCTCCAGGATTCCGAGTTTGTAGTAGTAGCCTGAGTCTCACATATTTCTGTCCAGTCCTCCTCTGTTATTTGTGAGTCTGACTCTTTCTCCCATTTTTGTTTAATGTAGTTTGTAGAGTGCTTCTTAGTCTTGTATACTTCCATATAGTTTGGAAACCAACTTTTTACTTCTCTCTTTTGTATATGCATCAGAGAATATAGTAATCAAATTGTATTCGTTTGTTTTTATGCTTTGTATTTTTTTCTTAAAGTAATCTCTAACTTGCAGGTACCTGAAAAAGTCCTGTTTTTCCAGTCCAAATGTATCTGCTAAATCCTGATAGCTCTGTAGTTGACCTTTTGAGGTGACTGAACAAAAAGACGTGATACCTCTCCCAATCCACAGTTTAAATCTCCCATCCAACATTGCAGGCTCAAATCCTGGATCATACGCTACCCAACCCAACACCCCCGCATGTTTCTCCAATTGTAATTTCTTCAGCAGCCTAAACCACAGCTTAACTGAAAATAGGGTCCACTGGTTTAATCTGTTATAGCTCCTTTCAGCCTGACTTCTGTTACCTAGTATTGACTGTATTGGAGTATCTATCTGTTTTATTTCCAATGTCTTCCATTTGGATTCATAGTTTGGTGCACACCAACACACTAAAGGTTTCAATTGGGCAGCGTAATAATAATCCTGCAGGCATGGTAGGGCTCTCCCTCCCTTCCCCTTTGACAATTGTAGTGTCTTGAACTTTACCCGAGGTCTCCTGCTGTTCCAGATGAACCCCGAAATCATCCCATCCCATTCGTTAAATTGTTTTTGGGGTACTTCCAAAGGCAATGACTAGAAAAGATAGAGTAACCGCGGTAACATGTTCATTTTAATTATTTCTATTCTACTACTCATGTCTAATGGGAGCAACGTCCATCTAGAAATATCTGATTTTATCTCTTTATTGATAGGACCGTAATTGCTTTCAAAGAGTTTTGACATGTCTTTTGTTAAATTTATTCCCAAATATTTTATTGAGGGGGAATTCCATTTAAAGTGATATTTCCTTCTCATATCTTGAGGGGGTATAAAATTAAAAGTGAGAGCTTGAGTTTTTTGGATATTTAATTTATATCCAGAGTATGAATTATATGTTTTTAGAAGGCTCATCAATTTAGGAATACTAGATTCAGGGCTCGCAAGGAACAGCAGGACATCATCAGCAAACATACAGATCTTATGTTCTTCCCCTCTGATTGTAATCCCTTTTATCTCCAAGTCCTCTCCAACTGCTTGGGCAAGGGGTTCAATATACAATGCAAACAGAGCAGGGCTCAAGGGACACCCCTGGCGCGTCCCTCTTTCTAGTTGGATTGTTTGCGACAGGTGTCCGTTAACCTTAATCTTGGCTATTGGACAGGAATATAGCGCTTTAATACACTTAATAAAACCATCCTTAAAGCCAAACCTGGCAAGCACCCTGTACAGATATTCCCAACCCACTGAGTCAAATGCCTTTTCGGCTATAGTACCATTACGTTTTAAGGATTTTGGCATCGACTTGGTGCCAAAGTATCGGTTCTTGTGACATCCCTACATTGAGGTATAGGCTACATAGAGGGTTGAGTTATAGCCATTATTTTACACTGAAATTATAATTCCTTTGTTATTCTTAATAGAGTGCTGCAGGGATGATGTATTTTTGTAGGCCGACCAGGAAGTTAGCATCGCCCTGGTTCCCTCGACAAAAAGCCAATAGGATTTTTCCATTGAGTTTTGGATTATTGCAGAAAATAAACTCTGTGGCAAACACATGTTTATGATACTTACACGTTTTGTTCAGCAAGATAACCTTCACAAATGAACACCACTTTTTATGATTTTTGAAATGCAATCGCCAGAAGTAAAAAGCTAACGTTACGGTATAAACGAGCCACACCACGGTCGCATGAGTGTGAGTATACACAACGAGGCTGTAAAAGGAGGACGAGTTGGCGTGATGACGTTTAGTAGTCTCATTTAGCCACTTGTTAACCTCCTTTTTTTAAAGGATCTATATCGTGCTAATTTTCAGGTTCATACTTGTATTTTGTGTTTCTACTAGAACATGTTTACATGCTTTAATGTTAAAAAAAAACGTTATTTTCCTCACACTGTCGGCCTGAATATAACTGTATTTACCCTCCGTCTGAAACACTCCATTTTAGTGCATTTCAACGGAATTGCAACGGATTGCAATGGAATTGTGTTGCTAGGCAACAGCTTGGGTCCATGTTTACTTCCTGTCTGCTGATGTCATTAACATACACTGCAACAGGAAATAAACTGGGACACATTTAGAATGTTTACGTTGAAAACCGCGTAATGGTCTTAATATTGTATATTTGTGACATCGCAAATAGACAGAAACCTTAACGGCTTGTTTCAAAAGCACAATTTCTGAATACGGGCTGTGGGTATTTATAAAGCACTTGAACCTGCTTTATAATATAAAAGACATGAAAATCTCACTATTTACAATATGGGCCCCTTAAGACACATAAAGGCTTCAAAATTCACGTTTGGGGTATTTATTGATGTATTTTATGTCATAGAACAAAACGTTAAAATCTCTTCAGCTTGTGTTAACCACAGACCTTATTTCAGACATCTAACTAAAAACCCATTGACTTCCACACAAGGGAACTGGATATGCTAAAATGCTAACTCATTTCTGTGATTTAGGATTCATTCCTGGAAGCACTCTATGACTCTGGAGCATCGATGTACCGCACATACACGTCATTTGGTTGTTTTTTTGTTAATACACTGTAAGATTTGTTACATAAGTCAGCTGTGAATGTCTATGACTCACCTAGTGTGTTTTCTCTCTATCTAGTCTTGTGACTAAAGTAATGCAACAGAGGAGGAGGAGGAGGACGAGCTACGCTAGCACTCGTGCAGCCTCTGAGGGAAAAAGGAAAAAGCGTATACTGCTAATTTAGCAGTAGTGAATACATCAATTTGAGTTGAAGCACATTCAGCCACAACTACTATCTGCTCTGGGGATTCTGTCGTGCCTCCTCTTCCTCTAACTATCAAGAGCAGAAGGGAAAAAAAAGAAACTGAGGGGCCAGCGGTGACAGTAGAGGTTGCTTGCTCGTAAACTATGAGGATGTCTGTAGTGAAACACCCCCCGTAACAAGGTGAGGTCTCATTATAACGCTGCATCGAGGTGCAGTATTTTGCTGAAATGGAAGGGGAATGACTTGTGTCCCAGAGATGACCCTCGCCTCCCTCAAGCGGTAGCAAAGAATCTGCATTACGTGGTTCATCCTGACAGTTGTTTCCACTGTCCTCAGCAGCTGCAGATCTTATTGACTACAGCTCCTGATTCAGTGTTTTTTTTGCAGACGCTGTGCTTCCACATGAGCGGCCAAACACGGTGGCAGATGTCAATCATTAAAGGCAACAACCGGTATGCAAATTTAATTTGAATGAATCAAGAACAAAAAAAAAAAGCGCTTGGGTTGCTGATTCTTAAACGAGCTTCGTACGTCATGTCGCTTCTCAATTTGTGAAACCTGAAGACAAAACGGTTTCCGACTGCTGTTAATGGAGCGTGCCCTGAGCTAATCCAAACTTTCAACACGGCGCAATTAACCCCGTTTGCCAGAGAGTGAGAAAAAGTTCACTAGCATTTCACTGACATCACATTTCCCACAGGCAGGAACCCAAAACAGTGTTCAACGATCTGTGTTCAGACTTTCAGTTAGTAAAGGAGAAAAATACTGTTGCTACCAATTAGCAACATATAAGAAGGATGATATCTTTACTGAGACCGTATTACTGTAGCTACATGTTTATAGAGAAAGTTTGCAGATCAAAACTGATCAAAATGCAGTGGATGTTACACTCCCGTCTGCTGACAGTCTGTCTGTCAGTAGGATTCAGTGAAGGAAGACTTCGTTGTCCCTGAAGCATTATCTTATTCATATGTATCCGGTTACGTTTTACAAAGTTGCTGAGAATCTTAGAAATATATGAAAACCAAGAGCGTTAGTTCTTTAGGTCTTGCTATCGTGTTAAATAATTGTCATTGGCTCTGTGAAGCCGTATTCATTTCTGATCCTTTCTTAATGGAGATCCTGTTGCACTCTGTGCGCTGACCTTCATTAAAACACTGAATCTCCTTCCTACAGTAACAGATGGTGTTAGTGAGCTGGCGAGTGAATCGTGGTGCGCACGAGAAAACAAATAGCAGCTTTCAATTACAATTAATCATGAATGACAGTGCTGGCTGGAAAGTGTAAACATCCTTTAATTTTACATGACCTCTCTCAGTGACACTGAGGGATAGCTTTCGCTGTTCACATGTATAAGTACAACCGGATGCTGAGTAAGACATTTTTATGACCAGACGATGCTGTGGTAGCGACCTGTCAATCACAAGGTAGCCACGCCCTAAAGCATCCCCTGCTTCATGGTCTATTTGACTCTAAATGGGACCATAATTCACTAAATGAACATCATACTGTATTGAAGAAGACTTGAAACTAGAGATTGTTTGAGAAGTAGGCTCATTTTCTCATAGACTTCTTTACAATCAGACTTCTTTTTGCAATGCAAGTGCATAAGGCTCTTGCATTGGCTTCACTTCTCAGACCTGGCCAAACCTAAACCTAACAAAGAATTTGTTTTGCTTTTTTTTTTCATTGTTTTGTTTTAATTTACAATGTTAAAGGTTCCATATTGTAAAAAGGGAAATTTTCAGGTCTTTTACATTATGAAGCAGATTTAAGTGCTTCATAAATTCTGTGAAACTATCAAAATGCTAAATATACGGGGAAGTACACACAGCCCGTATTCAGAAATTGCGCGTTTGAAACAAGCTGTCAGGATTTCTGTCCATTTGTGATGTCACAAATATACAATATTTAGACCATTACACGGTTTTAAACGTAAACATTCTAAATGTGTCCCAGTTTATTTCCTGTTGCAGTGTATGCGAATAAAATCAGCTGACAGGAAGTAAACATGGACCCAAACTGTTGCCCAGCAACGCAATTCCGTTGTTCTATTAGAAACACAAAATACAAGTATGAATCTAAAAATGAGCATAATATGGGACCTTTAACCACGTTTAAACTGTTTGAAATTGTGACCAAAATACCAGGAGAAATATACGTTTCCCTGGTAACATAATTGAGAATGCAGTTCAAGTTGTATGGGAATGCAATTTTGTAGGCGACAGAGTTGCTAAATTAGTGATCTTATCTTCAAATTAAAACTATGACATATTCCAGTAAGTGGAAACTGACGGGCCAGACGACGCTGCGATGGTGATAGATGACTGCAACAAACTTCAGCACGCTTCCGCATCATTATGCAGATGGTGTGACAGCTGATGGCTTTTTGGGGCCTGTTGGCTGCCAAAAAGCCTTCACTTCTGAAAACTGAAGTCGGGGATTAGGATGAAAGTCACATACTGTGGAAGGTTTGTGAGGGAGAGAGGCGAATGACTCACTCTCGCTTACTCAAAAATGCTGCTGCAAAAGGTGTCTTTGGGGAATTAGTATCTAGTCAATCCAATTGAGCATATCAGAAAGCTATAAATGGGAGTGGCTGCGAGAATGTGAATTGCACAGACAGTGCTGAGAATTAAGCGTGCAAAACTTCCTCTGGTTAATAAAGTTTTGAACAGAAATGCAGCAGGATGAACTCCTCTGCCCTTTTTTCAATTAAAGTGCGTGTGATCAAAGCTGCCCTGTTAATGTCAAAATGTGACTCGAACGCAATACTGATGCAACATTAGTTTGAAATGTGATGTGTCGAGTCAGAGTCATGATGAGAACCTTTAACAACACAGAACTCAGCCAAGTCATTTTTACAGGAATGAGCCATCCTGAGGCTGAAGTAAAAGAAGAATTAACCTCTAATATGTGTTTTTAAACACTTTTTTTCTGTTATGCCTATCTGATTTCTTTCTCCTTTCCAACTGTCTACCCCACATCCTTCCTTTTTTCCCTTCCCATCTGCTTTCCTTGCTTGCTCCAAAAAACATTTGACTCTTTTGACACCTCTGTTGACAGCTCTGTGCATCTTGCCAGTGCAAAGACACATTTCAGCCCAACCCCCACTGAGCTATGGAAGGTTCAGTTTAAGCTGATGCTTGACTAAATGCCAAAAAGAAGGCATTAACAATATTTAGGGGCCAATAGTCTAAAGTATGGGTGGAACTATAAATCGTTTAAGCATTACCATTGCAAAACAGGCCCAAACTGGAACACAATATGTAAACCATTTTATTGATTTATAAGAAAGGGAAAAGCTACCAAAAGGTCCATTTTTCATGACTAGGCCTAATCTTAAAGAGAAACACTGACATTATTAAGCTTTTATTTTGCTTTTTATCATTTTGTTTTTTGTTGTTTTATGAATTCAAAAGCAATAGAGCCCATCCCAGCTCAATTCAATACACCTGTTTTTTTTTTGCTGTTCTATCCTTACTTGATCCGGTCTGACCGCTAGGTTATGGTGGCTGATGTTAGCTGATGTTTGCAAACTTTTGATATATGTGTGCTGTGTAACCGGCACCACTGAGTTCATTTGTTGGCTTTATAAATCGTCTCTACTGGTGCTATCCTGTAACTGACATTTGTGACTGCAGTGCAGCAAAAGTTACATAGGAGAGCTTTAAAATGAGTGGGAAAATAAAAAAAAAAGACGCATTGTTGGTGGAAAAAATGAAAAAACAGTATCTCTTGTGTATATATATATATATATACATATATAAAAATATATATATATGTATATATACATACATACACACATATATATGTATATATATATACACACGTACGTAAGTGAATAAATAAAAAATAAATATATATATATATATATATATATATATACTGTATTAGGACTGTCAATCGATTAAAACATTTAATCACGATTAATCACAAATTTCTTATCTGTTCAAAATGTACCTTAAAGGGAGATTTATCAAGTATTTAATACTCTTATCAACATGGGAGTGGATAAAATATGCTGCTTTATGCAAATGTATGTATATATTTGTTACTAGAAATCAATTACCAACACAAAACAATGACAGATATTGATCCAGAAACCCTCACAGGTACTGCATTTAGCATAAAACAATATGCTCAAATCATAACATGGCAAACTGCAGTCCAACAGGCAACAACAGCTGTCAGTGTGTCAGTGTGCTGACTTGACTATGACTTGCCCCAAACTGCATGTGATTATCATAAAGTGGGCATGTCTGTAAAGGGGAGACTCGTGGGAACCCATTCACTGATCTGGAGGTCAGAGGTCAAGGGACCCCTTTGAAAATGGCCATGCCAGTTTTTCCTCGCCAAAAATTAGCGATGTTCGGAGCGTTATTTAACCTCCTTTGCGAAAATTGCTAGTATGACATGGTTGGTATCGATGGATTCCTTAGGTTTTATAGTTCCATATGATATCATATATTTACTTTTTGCTTTAAAACTGAGCCGCTACAACCTAATAATCGCAAGTTGCGTTAAAGAAATTAGTGACATTAAAACGAATTTGCGTTAACGCAATAGTAACGCCTTAACAAAATGTATATATATTTATATAAAAATGTATACACTTTTTTTTTCTTTAAAGCACAACTGTTTATTACAACTAGTGATAGACCTCGACTGTTGACATCGGTACAAAAGGCTAAATGTTGGGTTGACTTCATAAATAATTGTCACCTCATCAAGAGAAATGATGTCTGAGAGCCACTTTGCGTGTCTCAGTCTGACAAGGGCTACACATACTGTACACACACAAACACCCCATCAGCCTGATTAACCCTCCAGCCTCAGTATACGGTATAGATTATGAGTCACAACCACTCATTAGAAGGGGACTAAACAGAGCGACTGCATTAAAAGAGGTCACTCGTGGTTGACTGACTCCATCACATACATTGTGACCCCACGGTGTCACCGTGGGGCAAAAGTGTGTGTGCGCATCGATGGGTACGCGTATATAACTGACAATGGCACGCACAAGACCCATGTATTTTGTAAACATGAGAACATTTGCTAATTAGCACAAAGCACAGATGGGAACGTCTTCAGTTTTCCGGGCATTTGGTTATAAACCAAAGTATTATTATAAGTACGATTTTGACCCGATGATGGCGCTGGAGGAAAAAGTTAAGAGATCACCACAGTTATTACAAATCATCCTGAGTGGACCATAAATGTCTGCATAAAACTCCATGGCAATCCATCCAACAGAGGATGGAGTCAGTCAGGACCAAAGCGGTGCACCGGGTGGCTGACATTCCCATCTCTAAAGGCCTGCTGCTAGCATGGCTAAAAAACAATACCGCTCTACGACAGCCAAAAACCAAAGCAGGGAACTTGTACTAAATATTGAAATTTGGTCAACTTCTGACTCAAAGTGAACAAGTTTCTGATTAGCATGGTATACACTTGTGCAAATACAACAGATGGGTTCAGTTAGCCGACATCCTCTGCGGCCTGGAGGGTTTAGCACTCGCTCCTTCCTGCGCCGGTACCACATGTAAACACAGACAAATGAGGTCCCGACCTAAATCAAATACAAAACAGACCAATCAGGATCAAATCTGGGATCTCAATCTATTAGTGTGTCTGGGCAAACATTACAATGACCAAAACCAAGAATACAAAAGATAACGGGCTAAAAGCAAGGTGACAGGGAGAGGTTTGAATCTATCCATCCGTCCGTGTTACGTCAAATACGTATATTTAGAATGATTTACTTTCACCTTGTTTAAAGTCCATTCATCCATTTAGTCCAATACAAACACGTCAAATGTTGAAGGGCTGAAATCCCTTTAGAATGGATTTTGTTTGTCATCACTTTTTCCAGATGACACAACCCCTCCAGAGCGTACATTACTCACGTCACTATGACAACCCATCGAACTGTATTTATAATGTTGTTTGACAGCACTGGACTGAGTACCTCCAACTAGATATATTTGATGGGCGTACTTTGTGTTGAACAGGTGAGTTAACCTCAGAAGAAGTAAGTCAAAAAGATGTTATCTACAGAGCGGAGACAGGGTCGTTTCTCAATTGGACGGTCAGAAAAAGGACGAAACACAAGGAGAGGTATACCGTAGGCAGTGAGACTACAGAGTTCTGTGCAGTAGACTGTGAGAAATAATGCTTGCAGAATACGTTCAAGCTGTAAAACTACTTTGATGACACTATTATTTACCCCCTCTACCTTGTCTTTTTTCTGTGTTATACATCGTGTTTGCAGAATTGTACGTAATTCCAACTTAATAACAAATAAAGAATGTGTCCATAAGAATACTGATTTTTGTGCTCATACAGTGTGAAGGTCTGCATACATGTACTGTTGTGAACATGAGTTGCTTTCTTACTTCTCTCCCGCCCACGTCCATTCCAAATGAGGCAGGAGTTGCCTTTAGTATGCTAAAAACCCCAAATGCTCAGTGGTTACTTTTATTGTCAACGGGCGTTTCTAGAAGCTCAACGTTGGGCGGCAGCCAAATGCACAGAGCATCAGTTGGGATTGAACTGTTTACTCAAGTTAAAGGTCAGCACAAATGTCAGAGGAGAGGGTGCAGTTTGGCGTTTTATTTTTATTTTTTTCAAACTGTTTTTCAAAGATCTGACAATGCCAAGTCTAAAAACTTATTTTACGTGACTGAACAAACAATGAACAACATCTTCACTTCCCATATAATACAAGCTATTCCACGAGGCAGATGTAGACACAGATATGGACGTTTTTTAAAGAATGACGTAAAGCTGATGGAAACCACATCGGTTCAACCACAGTATTAATCATCATATCATATCAATCATATCCCCAACTGGACAATCCCAACTGGGGATGCACCGAGTGTTTGTGTTAACCACAAACTTTAGAGACTTTAACTCTCAAGCATCTAACTAAAAACCCAATGACTTCCAGACGAGGGGAGCGAAAGTGCTAAAATGCTAACTCATTTCTGTACCACTCGCTTGGAACCTTGACCGAGGTGTACCAGGTACCAGGTACCATCCACAACTTAAAGGGACTGTTTGTAACTTTTTAAGCGTATAAATGTACCAGGTCGGGACACATGCGCGTTCGCATATGCGCGCTCGCGTGTGGCCGGAGCCTTGTCTCCTCTGCCTGCTTATCTTCACTCAGACAGCGCGCGCGTTCTCGCTCAGCTCGCTCCACCTCCAGACATGAACGCAGTAATTCATGGAGAGACCTTCGTCTGGTCAGCTAACATTACTGCCAAGCAGCTGAAATATAAAGTGATATTGTGGTTTTAGCTGACGTGTGTCGCCTCACTGTTTTGAGCGATGCTCGTTCATGTCTATGTAGAGCGAGCACAAGCGCGAGCCCGACGCTGACTTTCGTTGATTTCACGGCCACAGGTGTTGCTGTTAACAAGCATTTCTGAAAGTTACAAATAGTCCCTTTAAGCTAATTGAAAACCATAAAGAGAGTGAGTAAAGATGGGTAGAGCCGTATCATGCAGTGAAAATGCAGCATGAGGGTCTACAGCCATGCTAGCGTACCTGTACTTGAGCACAGCGGTGCTAAGTGCTAGTGTCTGCATGTTAACATACTCTCAACGACAACATGCTAATGTTTAACAAGTATAATGTTTACCATGTTCACCATCTTAGTTAATCATAGCAACATGCAAGCATTTACTTCACATAAAGTGGATGGGTCAAACAAACACACCAGGAGACCACTGTTCAAGTCCTGTGTGAAACTGAAAGTCAATGTTCAATGTCGTAGTCATTTGAAGCCAAACCACGATGTTTTTTACTAAACTTAACCGAGTAGTTTTGTTGCCTAAACCTAACGAAGTAGTGTTGTTGTGTTTTGTTTCAATTTACAACGTTAACCACGCGTTTGAAACTGTTTAAAACTGAGACCGTAATCCTGAAGAAAATATAATTTCCCTTGAAACATAATTGAGAATACAGTTTAGTTGTATCGGAACGTAGTTTTGTAGGAGACACTGTTGGAGGGGACATGAAGGTGTGTATCACACTTCATGGCAATCCATCTAATATTTGTTGCAATATATTTCAGTTTGGATGAAAGTGGAGGGCCAACCAGCTGATAGACTAAGGTTGTCTTCTCTAGAGCTGCTAGCGTAGAGGGTTGTAGATGTACTAAAACAGAGACTGGGACAAATCAAGTGCTGATTATTGTGATTATGAAGCGTTTGTTCAGACATTCGAGGCACTGAAAGGGATTTGTGTTGCCGTCTACATGTAAAACTGGGAACTGTGTGACGGTGTAGAGCACGGTGCCAGATGAACATATGGAAAGCAGTAAGGGAGAAGAAGCATGGAGCTGTGATGTGGTCTGGCTGTGGTGACGCATCGTGTCTGGGAGACTATTTTCAAACAGCTTCCATTTACAACCCGGCCCCACCCTCCACTTCCTTGCCAACTGCACTGGCCACCAGTTTAGTGACACAGACTCTCTTGAATAGGGTCTCGCACCCAGTCGACAACAGAGCCTTTGTCATTATTAACGGTGATTTCACAACCGGCGGCGATAGACATGCTATTCCAAAATGTGTCAGAAATAGGGGCTGCACAATTATGGCCAGAATGATAACCACGGTTACTTTGATCAATATTGAAATCACAATTATTCATTGATTTTAGGGAGAAAATATTTTTATTGCACTTTCACATTGAAATAAACAGAGCGCTCCTTTCACTTCCATGTTGTGCTACATTCCTGCTAATGTACAAATCATTGAATCAAAATAAGACTTTAAATAAAGTTCTTCTTCACCTGAATTAAGTGCATTCATTTTGGTTCGCTTGGAAATGGTCCCACACCGCTTGCGAGAGGTGGTCTGGGACCGTTTCAATGCGAACCAAAACGAAGGCTGTCTGTGCGTCCATTTCTTGATTGTTTTGGTCTACACCAGAGTATGATTACTGCGTTCACGACTGCCCAATCGAACCACACCAGAGTTCGATTAAAGCAAACTAAATGTTGGCTTTTGAAAGTGCCCCCAAAATGCTCCTCGCAGTTAGTGTGAAGTGTTTGATTCAAAGGCACCAAAGCATCGCTGATTGACCTTTTTAATGTGGAGCTTCCCTGCCGGTCTTGCGACTCTAACCACTTGCTATGTGCCTGCTTTACTTACATCTATTGCTGCTCACTGTAATTTTATTATCAGAGCCAGAATTACCAGGCCTAGTTGTGTCAGATAACAAGCATCTTATGTACCTCGGTTTGCTATTCTCCATGCACCGTTTTCAGTGTCATAAACAGACATGAATCTGGCATAATGCAAACAGCTTGACTGTCTCCATTCAGACGACTTAAACAATTTCCGGCGACTGCTTTGCAGATGCTTATTTTAGTTTCACTAACAGCCACCAATTTGACTCTGATTTTAGCTGGGTTTTATGGCAGGGGATGAAGATGAGCGCACATATGCTACATCAACCATAACGATGACAACAAACAAAATATGTGGCTGCGAGGGAATGACTAAATGCTCACAACTCAGGCGGAAGGGGCTCCGTTTAACAGATTTCCGAGTTCAGAGGATGCAAAAAATTTGGGGTAAACAATCTAAAAATAAACGCTACCTTGGCGACGGCAGGAGATGCCTGTTTGTCTGAAGCAATACTTGCTAAACAGAATATTAACTTTGTGAGACATAATTATTTTATTATTTTGAAAAAAAAAACCTATTAAACTCCCTGGGATAAAGATTCTCAAACCAGGTGCCTTCATATTTGTATCGTCATGTCTCCATTTGATCTTGTACTGCATTAAAAATGGAACAAAGCCACGTAAGCATCCGAGGTATGAGGTCATGTGACCTGCTCCGGTCGGGACCTGGCGGTTCCCCAGAGGGGCTGAAGGAAACACGTTTTGCTTAGAAAAATGGGCGACATTCTCCTTTAAGCTATTGAATCATCAACACTCATTGCTGAATCACTGAGTTCCCATTCATGGGGAGCAAAATATAGCTGAGTAGAGTACCGCACTCGGTTACAGGATTGTAATTCAGCACCACAATGGATTGGATGTAGAAAATCTTCCCTCAGCAGCTGGTGACTCTGATATCATGCAGCAAATTATACTGTTAAAAATGCACACATACACACACACGCTCACACACACACACACACACACACAGACAGGGGCAAACACTTAAGCACACTGAACAAGGAAAGCTTTCTCTGCGATGTGAATGAGTAGCTATGGCTGAATGGTTGAGTGTGTCCTCTGTCTCTGTGAGGTCGGCAGCCCGGGGAAGATTAGGAGGAAGCACATCAAATGAATGAGAAAGGAAGAAAGGCGAGGGGGGAGAGGGGAGTAAAAAAGCTGATGGCTCAGGAAAACCCGCTGCATTACACTTGCTTTAAGGGAATTATCTCAGTGAGAATTCTGCAGGGTCTGAGAGTGGCCATGAGTGCGCGCGCACACACACACACACACACACACACACACACACACACACACACACACACACACACACACACACACACACACACACACACACACACACACACACACACACACACACACACACACACACACACACACACACACTAAATATCTCCAGGCTTAAATCTCTCCTTAAATCTACATCAATCTGATCGGCTCCACCTATTTGTAGTTGTATGCTCGTGGTTCCTGTGTTTGCTTCAATTCCGCCGCCCTCCTCTTCCTCACCCCCCCCTTTACCCGCAGTGCACATTCGTGTTTATTTTTGTAAATGCGTTTCTGCATTATTCATTACTAGCCATGGTCTTGCCTTTGGCAGGCCTCGTGGGTGGCCTACATGCACAGGTTATAATCCCACCCTCTCACCTGCAAAAAACTCAGTCAGCTCTTCTATTTTGTGCCCTGACTGGGGATGCACAATTAATCGAATAGTAGGGGTGTCACGATACATTTTTATAACGATACGATACAATTTCCATGGTTCCGATACGATTCAAGGGTGATAATTGGCTCATCTAGAGCGATACGATACGATTCAATGACTTCAAATCAATACAGTAACTTTTTTTGCCAAAGTTTCAGTCAGTGTGACTCTGAAATAAATATGTGATACTGGACAGAGCAGGTCAGGATTCCTCAAAGTTTTTCTTGTAAGGGAATCAGGGATAAATTAATTATGGATAGAAACAAGAAAACAACGATTAATGGCAAATACATACACCTTTTATTAGAAAATAATAAAAAGTGCAACTGAATGACCCGCTGATTCAGTTCTCAAGATACAAGGCAGTGAAATATTTAATAAAAAATATAATAAACCAACTTCTATTCAAGATAAATGAACAGCAATTTAACCTGCTGCTTCTGTCCTCATTTTCAGTATAAATGGTAGAGCAATAATACAGTGATCAACCGCTGATAGTGATCAAACAGCTGATGGTGATCAAACATCTGATAGTGATCAAACAGCTGATAGTGATCAAACAGCTGATAGTTATCAAACAGCTGATAGTGATCAAACAGCTGATAGTGATCAAACAGCTGATAGTGATCAAACATCTGATAGTTATCAAACAGCTGATAGTGATCAGACAACTAATAGTGATCAGACAGCTGATAGTGATCAAACATCTGATAGTTATCAAACAGCTGATAGTGATCAAACAGCTGATAGTTATCAAACAGCTGATAGTGATCAAACAGCTGATAGTGATCAAACAGCTGATAGTGATCAAACAGCTGATAGTGATCAAACAGCTGTTGCCATCAACTGCTGATAGTGATCAAACAGCTTTGGACAGAATCATTCCTTTACAAACGCTGTTAAATAATCTGCTGATAGTAATCAAGTAGTCCACCTACAGTGTTCATTTGGTGTCTTTTCATTAATGAAAACATACGGAGGAACATTTTAAAACTACGTTAGACTAACGTTAGTTGTCTTGTAAATTATGTTTTATGTCTTGTAATTAAGTATTATGATACTTGACATCATAAGGTCAAGTATCATAATACTTAATGATTGCTGGCACTGATATTTTCCCTGCAA